>NC_086041.1:17635748-17938778 GCF_947568885.1 Cydia strobilella | reverse complement strand
ATAATAATAATTATCTTACAACATAGTTCAATTTATACAGTTTATACAATGTCCAGTTATAAAGTTACGCCATTTCGAATATAAAAGTCAAAGTAATTACAAAATTAGAAAGGATGTCATACATACATAAGCTTAAGAATTAACATTAGAAATTAACATAAGATTAAAATTTATGATTAAGAAAGTCATCAATATTATAAAAACAACACTTACATAACAGTTCATAGAGTTTACGTTTGAACTCCGGAGTTGATAAATTTTTTAATGCCACAGGAATTTTGTTAAAGATTCTAATGCACATAATGTATGCACTCTTTTTTCTGACTGCTAGACTGTGTGGCGGTATTGGCATTTGGTATTGTCTTATGGACCTGTTGGAAACGTTCCCCGGTGTAGGAAAGAGGTCTGGATTTTGCTTAACAAATAGTGAAACCTCGTATATGTAAAGGCAGGGCAGTGTAAGTATATTTAGCTTAGGAAACAAGGGTTGACAGGATTCCCTGTAGCGGGCACTGCATATAGCCCTTACACATTTCTTTTGTGCTACAAAGGCTTGGTCAGCATGTACGGAATTCCCCCACATAATGATCCCGTATCTTAGTACAGATGCAATGTATCCATGGTAAGCCATAAGAGCTGTTTTCATGGAAACTGTTTGTTTAAGTCGCCACAACACGAAACAGAATTTGTCAATTTTTTTACATACTACGGCGACCTGGTCTTTCCAATTACAATATGTATCTAGAGTTATTCCTAGAAATCGCGTACTATCAACTTCTTCAATATCGGTGTTGTCGTGACTAACTTTTATATCTTGTTTTATGGCTTTATAAGATTTGAATTGCACAAGTTTCGTTTTACTGAAATTTATTTTGAGACTATTTTGACTTAGCCATGTAACTATATCCTTTAAAGCAAGATTTAAATCTAGTTTATAATTGTTAATATTTGTTTCCTTAATTATGACAGTCGTATCATCAGCAAAAAGGATGCATTCATGCTTTGTTGTATCAGGTAAATCGTTAATGTAAACAAGAAATAGGAGAGGGCCCAGGATACTCCCCTGAGGAACGCCATAAGAATTTAGTTTGTACTCTGATTTGTAAGACATAAGCTCATTGTTTTCCACTCTTCCTATCTGTGTGCATTGTATTCTGTCAGTCAAATAGCTTTTGAGCCATGAGTGGGAAAGACCACGGATTCCTGTATTTTCCAGCTTTTGCAGCAACTTTCGGTGACACACAGTGTCAAAGGCCTTTGTCATATCAAGCAACAGTACCCCCACAGGAATACCTCTGTCAATGCATTCAGTGATTTTATTGTTTAATTGAAAATTTGCCAAAGTTGTAGACTTATTTTTTCTGAAACCATACTGCTCTTGTTTTAAAATATTGTTTTTGTTTAAGAATTTTTCTATCCGGTTATACATGGCCCTTTCAAAGATTTTTGATATAACTGGAATAAGTGTTATAGGCCTGTAATTACTTACGTCTAATTTGTCACCCTTTTTAAAAATCGGTTTCATTATTGATTTCTTTAGCGACGTTTTTATCTTATATTTTAGGTTATTTTCATGAATATAGTGCTAAATAACTTTAAAAACCAAACGTTTAACTGTGGCTGTATAAGATTCTGCCTTTGCTCATTTACGCAAGAGTAAGGTTTAAAAAATATTTTGGTGTATTCCTTTTGGTTCCCCCGCCTTATGTAATCGAGTAACTACAATTCAACAAAAGAAATCAAGAATAATTATATTTTCACTTCACTCGCTCGGAAAACCTCAGTTTATAGCGCGGAATCTGCGTGCAAAAGTCAGCTTTATCCACTAGCGTGAAAAAGTCATTTGAATTTCGAACACGATGAATAAGTGCTTTTTGTTTGTATTTGAGTGTGTTATGTCTTAAATTTGATATGTTAAATAGAGGGCAAAATTTAATATGATTATTTTTATATATTTTTTTTTTTGCTTATTTTTTCTTGCATCTCGCATTTTCCTCGCTGTAGTGAGGTGAAAAGTTGTGTGTTCCGCACGGCTGCAAAATTATTTAGCGTCTTGTGTCTTGAAAGACTCGCTACGCTCAGGAATCTATCTTTGAACCATGACCGAAGCGATCGATTTAATCTTAGGTTCCTTCGCTCGCTCAGCTTTCAATTTCAACACTCACGCCAAATAACCACTTTGCAGCCTTGCTTAACAAATAACTATTAACAATTTACTTACATCATTTTTGAAAAAAAAAAGATTCAATGCGGGATTAGTAAAATTAGAACAATTACCAATTGTTCCAGGCAGGGCAATTAAGACACTATTTTTCCATTTTTTTCCACCCAGTTGCTCGTGGGACGGGGACGCAGAGGAGTACACCATTTTTCTACACTAGAACAGAAACGTATCACTTTCTGCGCACTTTCTAGAACAACACCCACCCACTTTCAGAGCATGAGATATGAAAACGTTAAAGCTTGGCTCGCCTGCGTAATGTAAGCGATTTCAGTAGCACGCCTAAGCCGATTAGATCCGTATACTGCTAATTGATAACACAGTATAACGTTATGTGATATAGATTACAGTGTTATACTATATACAGAGCAGTAACAATTAAACCTGAATTCGAATAATTCTGTTTCAGTTGGCGATCGCGAAAGGCAAATGGATTTCGGACGTGAGTAAACTTTACTTTATTATTTAGCAGGCAGGGGTATATAACCAACCATATGCCAACTCCCGTATTAATCGGAGGCTCTGCGCTCGAAGTTGTTGACGATTATGTATACCTGGGACAAACAGTCCAGTTAGGTAGGTCCAACTTCGAGAAAGAGGTCACTCGTCGAATCCGACTCGGTTGGGCAGCGTTCGGGAAGCTCCACAGTATCTTTTCGTCCAAATTGCCGCAGTGTCTTAAGTCAAAAGTCTTTGACCAGTGTGTGTTGCCAGTGATGACATACGGATCTGAGACGTGGGCGCTAACGATGGGCCTCATAAGAAGGCTCAAGGTCACGCAAAGGGCAATGGAGAGAGCTATGCTCGGGGTTTCTCTGCGTGATAGAATCAGAAATTATGATATCCGCAGTAGAACTAGGGTCACCGACATATCTCGCAGAATTGCAAACCTTAAGTGGCAGTGGGCGGGGCACATTGCTCGCGGAACTGATGGCCGGTGGGGCCGGAAGGTTCTGGAGTGGCGTTCGCGTACCGGAAGACGAACTGCCGGTAGGCCTCCAACGAGGTGGAGCGACGACCTGGTGAAGGTCGCGGGAATTCGGTGGATGCGAGCGGCACAGGATCGGTCGGAGTGGCGAGCCTTGGGGGAGGCCTATGTCCAGCAGTGTCAGCAGCTAGACGTCTAGAGTGGCGTCACCCGTGGACACGAGATGGTGCCATTTATGTGCAGAGCAGCCAAAAAGACCCCCCCCGCCGCATCCGCACGGAAGCTGAACTGCACCAGGTTTTTGGTTCGGAGCCCTCTGGGAGTGTTTAATGTGTTTAATTTTGTATATTATTATAACAATAACAATAGCTACTCAAACGATAATTATTATAACGACTATAGTCTGCTATATGTTTACCATTTTAAATTAAGTGCTAAGAGTACTAAAATAGTTACGCATGTATTTTGTAAACCTAAGTTTATTTTTATGGCAGCCTATGTATTATTGTTGTGGACAGTTCACTGGACGACATATTATCTATATAACACTATCTATACATTGTACTGCACTAGCATGCTTATCGAAACGTATATTTACTTTAAAATAATTATGGCATGGTATACTTATTTTTGTTTTATGTATTCACTTATATCCTATTTAAAATACTTTATGGACCCGGCAGCGCATAAAAGGTTACTACGCGATATTTGTCATTTCTCAAGTAAACACAACCGGTTTTTACTGTTTAATCGCATTAGTAGTAAGGATACATACATGAATACGGCATGCAGGTGTGCGCCCATATACTCGTTATGTCTTGACATTTATGACTGGCGACATGCCTCACACTTAAGACTGTACCAACTTCACTGTAAATATTGTGAAATTTTATTCTCTTTTGTATTACAGTTTATTACAAATAAAAAACTGACCCTTGGGCTCTTAAACCCTGGTTCACTCGGTACTCGACATAATGAGTTTCTTGTTGCCATGGCACGCTATGATGTAGATATAATGGCCATATGCGAGACCTGGTTGAGAGCCGGGCAAGAGGCCCGCGCTCCAGCGCCGCCGGGGTACCGGCTGCGGCACGTGCCGCGCGACGCCGCGGGCGAGCGCGCGCGCGGCGGCGGAGTCGGCATGTACCTGCGGCGCGGCATCACCGCGCGACGGCTGCAGCACCCCGAAGCGCCATTAGTTGAGCAGATGTGGCTTAGCCTCAATATCAGTGGTCTCAGACTAGCTGTAGGTACTGCGTATCGACCTCCCTGGTTTGACGTTGACACATTTCTGGATGCACTTACTGATTCCTTAACCACTTTTGCCATGTTCGATTACATCATTTTATTAGGCGATTTTAATATTAATGTTTTGAATAAACAGGAGTCCAATACAAAGAAGCTAATCAATTTTTTTAATTATATGCAGTTATCGCAGTACGTAACCCAGCCGACGCACTTTACAGAACGCAGTGAAACTCTCATTGATGTTATCTGCTGCAACAAATCGGTGTCTAATGTGTCCGTAAATCACATCCCCGACCTCAGCAGTCATGCTTTTATTACCTGTCAACTAAATATTAAAAAAGTTAAACCGCCGTCGAAAATGTTTTTATATAGGCCTATTAAAAATATTAATATGAGCGATTTTAATAATACTATAAATATTGTTAACTGGGAGGAAATAGTGAAGGGCAGCGTCGATGAAATGGTAGCTCAGTTTAATTACTGTTTGATAAATATTTTTGATACCTACGCGCCCTTAAAAAAAGCATACATTAAAGAAAACAGTTATCCTTGGATCACTTCAAATATTAGGGAGATGATGCGCCTACGGGACCAGGCTCACACGAAATATCGCCGTACTAAATTGGATAGCCACAAAAGTTACTACAAAGATCTGAAAAGCCTAGTAAATGTTTCACTCCATTATGAACAATCTGCGTATTTCCAGCATCATATAAATAAAAATCTTAATAATCCCAGCAAACTTTGGAAAAATATCAAACATAATCTAGTTAATTTCAAACCACAACACTCAGAATTACCGACCCATCTCAATGATCCTAATTGTATCAATTCGCATTTTCTAAGTATACCTGGCAATAATAACATTGACTTATCATACATAATCTCCCTTGAGTCTAATCGCCATGGCCCTTCTGTATTCAACTTAAAGCCTGTAAATGAAACAACGGTTGCCAAAATTATCAAATCAATATCGACAAACGCTACTGGGGTAGATGGTATATCTCTGGACATGGTGATTCTGACCCTTCCAAGAACTTTATCGGTAATCACAAACATCGTAAACAAATCTATAGAATCTAAGGTCTTTCCGGAACTGTGGAAAATTGCGTCAGTTAAGCCCATCCCTAAAACATCCCACCCATCCGATTACAAAGACCTAAGGCCAATAAGCATATTACCACTCCTATCTAAAGTACTCGAGAAGGCCGTATGCATGCAGTTAACCGAATTTCTTGAGAGTAACAAGATACTACCAGAAAGGCAATCTGGCTTCAGAAAAGGACACAGCACCTCCACAGCCCTGTTGGATGTAGTTGATGAAATCCTAACTGCACAAGATGAAGGCAAGGGATCAGTATTAGCACTTTTAGATTTTTCTCGAGCGTTTGATATTATTAACACGTCCATTCTCCTATCTAAATTAGCTTATTATGGTTTTAGCAATAGTTCAATAAGCTGGTTTGCGAGCTATCTAACTAATCGATCACAATTTGTTGAAGTACGCGGCGCTGACGGTTCTAACGTATCGTCGGAACTACTCCCAGTGTCTAGGGGAGTTCCTCAAGGCTCTATTTTAAGCCCCGTGTTATACAGCCTCTACAGCGCAGACATTGGAAAGAACATACGTCATTGCAAATTCCATGTATACGCCGATGATATTCAGATTTACATATCTTTTAAACCAGAAGATACACAAATGGCTGTTGATAGACTGAACGAAGACTTGCACCGTATTGCTATTTGGTCAAAAATGAATAGTTTAGTACTCAATCCTACAAAATCGAAGTATCTGGTGTTAGGTTCAAAAAAACAAGTAAACCGAATCAATACTTTAAATCCGAGCGTAAACATTACAGGTCAAAATGTGGACATGGTGGCAGAAGCCCGTAACCTAGGAATCCTTATGGATAGTTCCTTGCATTTCGAAAACCATATCATTGAAACGGTTAGAAATTGCTTCTATAGATTAACAGTTCTTTACAGGGTGCAAAACTATCTCAGTGTGGACATGCGCGTGAAATTATGTGACACTCTTATCCTATCCAAACTTAATTATGCGGATACGGTATACGGGAACTGTTTACTGGCTCGCACCAAAAGAGTTATTCAACGACTGCAAAATGCCTGCGCACGCTTTTGCTTCCCGATACCACCTCGGTCGCACATAAGTCCATACCTGAGTACTAATAAACTCTTAAACATGAATAATCGACGCATTCTACATTTTGCTACGCTCCTCTTTGGTATCTGTAACCGTAAAAGGCCGGTGTACTTATTTGAGAAATTGACCATCTATCAACACATCAGACGTGGTCCCAGACTACTATGCCCAAGGCACAGAACCGCTGCATTCCGTGGCAGCTTTCGCTACGCTGCCACGAAGTGCTGGAATAATCTTCCGCCACCAATCCGACAGAGCAGTACTATAGGTTCCTTTAAATCAAGACTCAAAGCGTACCTAATGGACCAACAAAGTTTTGCTGCCTGAAGCTAAATATTTAAAAAATCCGGATCCCGTCATCGTCATTATTACCTATTCTGTTCTGTTCTTTAGTTATTCACAAGTTAAGTTATGTATATTTGTATATATATATATATATATATATAAATTCGATGTATATATTTATGTTAGTATATGTTATTATATCACGTCGTCCACAACGTGTCCCGTCCCGAACTATGCTGTCCCGCATACTCCGCTGGCTCCACAGAAAACCAGCGCCGTTGACCACGCTAGTCGTGCCAGCTGCATTGCTGAGTGGAGACCATTTCAGCTTCACATCTCTATTTCTACTGTTTCGTTTATCTTTGTCTTGTATTTGCTATATATGTGTTGTATTGATGTGTTGTCTGAATAAATGATTTCTATTCTATTCTATTCAGTGGACGTCTATCGGCTGACATGATGATGAGGGGTATATAATATTTCGTAAGATCATTTATGATCGGACAAATCTTGTAAGTGCTTGTCTACTCCCTGACCACGAGTGCTAAAAAGCACTCTAAATGTATAGGTAGGTACCTATTTTACCTCAGGATCCATTCAAGTCATCGTTGCATTGATATAATAATTTTATTATATCTATGTCTTAGGAATATAATTATAATATACTTACTAAGGTACGTATTTATATAATATTAAGTCTTCGATTACCGCGATACGAGGCTAGTTATACAAAACAACTATTTTTCAAGTAAAGATATATATACGCGATAAAAAAAATAGTTGTATTGTATAACTAGCCTTATGAACCGATTTTGCATGTACAACCAGCCTTAAAGTTTATAGTCTATGATGGTTCATTATTTATAGTATGTGGGTATTTTTGCACTTTGTAGTTTTTCCTCAGTCACCCGTTGACCACGAACGCTGTAAAGGGTTCGAAACGTCGGGATCTATTATAAATTCAATATACGCGATATAATCCGTTTTCATAGTTTTATTTCATTACGTATCTATAATTGAAATTCCATGTGAATATGCTTCCAAAGCTACTGTCAAAGCGTCGATATCCAGAACGTGACAAAAGAATAATCCGTAGCGAAATTGGTTTAAACTTGTAATTTTTCGTTTTGCATTTTGCTTGGAATTGCCACAGGGAAAAGTAAGCCACATAAATGAAGAATAGTTTGTAGTAGTGACGTCCCTTGGGTTCCATACCGCCAAAAGTCAGTCAGGCCCCTATCTCCTGGCTCTACACGATGGTCCAGCGCTGGACCAGAGAGATGTCCATGCGATGGTTGAGAGCACGCACTATGGAATGGGCTATGTGTATAGGTAGATGCGTACGCACCACTGCTGGCCCACTACCTTTGATGTGCGGACGAATAACCGTGGCCATCCCATCGCGCCATATTTTTTTTACAAATATTACCTTAATTTAAATATCAGAGCAATTTATTGATGCAGTTATTATTGTTCTTAAAAACATTTAATTATTATAGATATGTCAAACTTAATAATAAGAATTTCACAAAAGGATCGTCAAACGCCAAAATGATATAAAAAAAATACTAGTCTAGAAACTTTTTAGAATAAAAATCTAAATGTCAAAAAATACGGATTACCTATTAGGTGTTCATTGAATTATCAATTTCATCATTGTTAACATAATAATAAATAACTAATTATTTTCAATCACAATGCCACGGTGTTTCATTATTCATGTAGTCTTGTGTGCTATAATACGCTTTAGAGATAAGCTTACGTTTTACATAATTTGTAAATTTATTAACAGATAATTCAGTGATGATATTTGGAAGTTTATTATAAAGTTTTGCATAATTACCCATGAATGATTTTTTAATTTTATGGAGCCGAGTGAAGGGCACTGCGAGCTTATGCTTATTTCTAGTATTAATATTATGTATGTCACAGTTTTTCTTAAAACTGGCAATTCTTATATGTACATACAGAATATTCTCATAAATATATTGACAGTGCACTGTCATTATGTCAATTTCCTTAAATTTATCTCTAAGTGAGTCTCTATGGTTCATTTTATATATTACTCGAATAGGCCTCTTCTGCAGAACAAAAATGGTATTTATCTCTGAAGCACCACTCCACAGTAAAATACCATATGACATAACGCTATGGAAGTAACTGAAATATACTAATCGAGCTATTTTCACATCAGTTAACTGACGGATTTTGCTCACTGCAAGAGCTGCAGAATCAGTCTATTCGAAAGAGTATCAATATGGGGACCACACTGGAGTTTACAATCTAAAGTTATACCAAGAAAAACTGTACTATCAACCAATTCCAATTCCTCGTCCTTCACAATGACACTATTTTGCACATGCCTTACGTTACTACTAGTGACAAACTTAATACATTTGGTTTTTTTCTCATTTAAATTCACTTTGTACCTACCTTCGAACGAGTAAGCTCAGGCAATTATCTTATATATAATATTATGTACGTCACATTACTGGAAAAAGACCGGTCATGCACGAGAGGGATATGAGGGTTTTGTATTTTTCACAGACATGCAGTTTTTATCGATATGTTTTCCTTCAGCGAAAACACGCGGTAAAAATCGTACGAGCCAGAATTCGCATCCACGACCTAGTTCAATTAGTAGAGATTTGCATATCTGAACTGAACCACTTTTTGTCGTGATTTTCCGGGACCGGATTTGATTAGTTACACTGAAATATCTACTCCTACTAAATTTGCACTCCACCGAGATCAGTTGAGCGATTCATCCTGATCTGGGGTATGAGTGTGAAAATCGAACTAATAGTAAAGCAGCACCACTGAACCGCTACCACACATGATATTGCAATGGCTACGGGCAAACCCTATGCTATGGTAGGGATAAACGGTAACAGCGTGAGTAGTGGCAGTAATGTAAAAATGCGATACCTACAATACAACAATTTTTTCCCCTCAGTAGCTCGGAAAGTTGTCTTTTATCCTTTAAAACAAGCAGGGAAAAACGCATTTTATCCACTAGTGGGGAAAGTAATTTGACCTTGGATGGAGCGTGTTTAAGTAGCTTGACAGATAACAAAACGTAAAACGTTCATAATAATGGTGCGTTCGATATTAATTATCATTAAACAAATTGTTTGAGAATCTAATAAAAAATACCAATTTAAGCTTTATTTAATGATTTTAGGTCATAAACCTTAAAGTTCCTTTAGAAACGTTTGTTTTTTAATAATGATGTTAAATATAATTCTGAACGCACAAGTTGAGTCGATGCAATTTCAAAACGCATCATTGACATTTCATACGTCAGAAATGTCAACGTTGTCAATAAAAATTTTACTTAATAACTTCTCACGTAAAAATACAGAATATCCAGAGTTTTTGTTATAATATTGTAAAAAAATGAGTGATTCCAGTGATAAAGATGATCTAACGCCTGTGGATGTTGCACTTTCCTCGCTATAGTGAGGTGAAAAGTTTTGTGTTACACACGGGTGCAAATGTATTTTACTTCTCGTGTGTTGAAACACTCGCTACGCTCAGGATTCTATTAACTATAGAATCTTTTCGCTTTCTCGTGTTTCAATTCCACACTCGCGGGTAAAATACAACTTTGCACCCTTGTATAACAAATAACTATTATGTTATACAACTTCAAAATTGCTTTACTGACTTGTAATGAGTATTGCATTTTTTTAAATGGATTATTAACAGTGTTTTGTGATTTGTGTGTTCTAAACTTCAAAACCGACAGGATATATTGCAGGTCTTTAACGTCTAATATGTACGTGACCAGAGGGCTGGCAGCTACTTCGGCCAGAGACTAAGTCTGGCCATCCAAAGAGGTAACGCTGCCAGTCTTCTGGGCACCATTACACATGATAGCGACCTGGGGAGCATTTTTTATTTAGAGGTTAATTTTAAGTTTTATAAGTTTAGTTTAGTTTTAGAGATTAGTTAGTTTATTTAATTTTAAATTTATTACATTATATATGTTACTTCTTCAAATAAACAATATGTACGTATAAAATGTACATTCTAAAAAAATTGGTTGGCCCTATCAATATCTTGATAGTCGTAATGAAGCATCTTGATTCCATACGAGCCTAACAAGGACTTAGACACATCAAATAAGGTAATTCTGATTGCTGTTACTATTGCTATATATATAACTGAGCCAATTAAGATCTGTTCAATATTTACAAGCAAAATAATTATGCCAACTAATTGATCCTATCCTATTGATCCGATTCTAGTACTTAAGATCAACTAAGCGCTGTTAAGGATTGAATCAACCTTTTATGCCAACAAGTTAAAAATAGATGCAATGTATACAATTGTTAGGATTAACAATACATACTTTATTAGTTCAATCACAAATACACTTATTGTTCTTAAGTAATCAGCTTTCTTTGATTTATATAAGATCGTAATTGTTGTAAATAACTTAACGTCAACTAAGAGTAAACTGCTCTTACTTGGTCTTAATTTTTTAGTGTAGGTACAACTTTTTCCTTTCATGAATTTTTAGTCAGTTTGTTTACATTACAATTTTTCATTGTATTGTGTATAAAACTTTTTTTAATTCTAATGTGTATAAAATGAACTGACTACATTACATTTAAAGCCACGGATAGACACGTATCGCCAGCGACGTTGAGTGAAGTGACGTCGCTGGCGACGGCGTGGCGACACTTGTCGTGAGACAGTTGTCCCTGGTTAAACCGTGGCTTAATATTGCACTTGTCCATAATAACTATCATCGCTAGGTGGCTGAACACAATCCGAATGCGGTATCATTTTCATACCATTGTATTGTAATACACCAAATACACGTTTGGGCCGGATTATTCCCACTAGTTACCACCAAGTTGTTACCAGTGGTAGCTATTTACTGGAATTTTTTTCCCACCTTTTACCACTGAAATAAAAAAATACCAATAATTAGTAAAGTAACCACCAACTCGGTTTCGTTGGCAAAAGGTGAGAAAAGCTATTTACTGGAATTTTTTTCCCACCTTTTACCACTGAAATAAAAAAATACCAATAATTAGTAAAGTAACCACCAACTCGGTTTCGTGGGCAAAAGGTGAGAAAAAATTCTCAGTGTTACCACTGGTAACAACTTGGTGGTAACTAGTGGGAATAACCCTTTGGGCTTTATCCCTAGTTACTAGGTAAATAGTTTTTGACTTCACCTGGTTAATCGTCACTTTTGCGCTATCTCCATATTCGTTCGCTACAGATTTGACACCCAATCAATAGTGCATGCATAAAACTCTTGATTATGCAGACGCAGCTGCAGAGATGATTCGATTGCGGTGTGCACTGTGCATGCAACTTCGCTAACTGGATCAGGGAACGACTTGTTTCAGCGACATGGAAATTACGCTGCGGCATGCATCCGATTATGAGTAAATCCTCGAAACGGATATCGCGAGTTTTAAACAAAGGATTTGAAAACGGCTGCATGCGAAAATGTTTTGCAGTAAATATTTAAACCGAGGTTAATGTCCACTACGCGTGTTTGGATTCCACGAACAATTTTCGCTACAATAGCCGGAAACGTGCTGTTACGAGCTACGGCGTGGTACACGTATATATAAGTTGTTGGTCTGCCCTGCTTATCCAAAACGGTATTTGATTGCAAACATAAGTACCTATAGGTATACTTCTTACCTTTAAATTATGCGGTATATTAATTAGCCGCCATTAGGCGTATGAGTTTGTGCTCAACATCGCATTACACATAGGAACACATTGACGTTTTTAATTTTAGTGCATCTCGCTACCTATTACGCTGCGTCTTACGTAATCCTTCAGATACGATATAAGTACCTTACTGTTTTTTTTGTATAATATACCACACATGATACCTAATATCATGATATCTAACCCCAAGACAGCAATTTTGAAAATAATTTCATTTGGATTTTTATTTATATCGTATCTGAAGGACACGATACAACCTTGATATTTTGTGTCAAAAAGTAAACAAACTATACCAACTGATGAAAAGGCGCAGTAAAAGGGTTAAGGAGGTATATGGATATTACGTATCATTTTATGATTAATATGTACCGTATCTGCAGTATAGTTCCATAAGTCTCGTAAAATATGTATTGTAGTAGAACTGTGTCACTTTGTAAAATTTAGAAATAAAATTGTTAATAATATTATTTTCAAAATTGCTTTCTTGGGGTTAGATATGAAGATATCACGTATCATTTGTGGTATATTGTACAAAAAAATAATCAGCCATATCGTATCTGGAGGGGCCCAAACTTGGTATATTTTGAAAATTCTTTTTGTTTTAATTTAAAAAAAATGGCTGAAATGTAATGATGTGGTATATTTTTAGAATCGCCTCAAAAAAAAGCAATACGAGCAATACGAAATGTGAACCCTCTAACCAGCTGCAGGCCTATCTTTCAGCAAATGAAGTTGTTAACACTCCCATGTATCTATATTATGGAAATATGCATTTTTGTTAAAACCCATCCAATTTTTTACAATAAAAGGCAATATACATGTAACTTTAATACAAGACACCCAGATAGATTAATACTGCCTAGAACAAGAACGAGCCTGTACAGCAAAAATTGTTACGCGATGTCAGTCAAAATTTACAACCACCTACCAGAGGACATAAAAAAATTACCATTTAATAAATTTAAGGCCAATCTGTTCGCCTGGCTCTTAAGAAAAACATTTTATTCAGTAAACGAATTTCTGCGAAAACCACGGTGAAGCATGGAAATAGTACATTTCGATGCTAGTGCGGAAAGTATGTCATTACTTCACGGGTACCGAGATATCTTGCCACGAGCCGTAGGCGAGTGGCAAGACTCGGGACGAGTGAAGAATGACATATCCGCACGTGTATCGAACGACGTTTTTTAATACAGTTGCGAAAAAATAAGAAAAGCAACAAGTATTAAGGAATGGAATTCGAAACTTTTTATATTATTAATTCTGTGACATCATTGACATTGACATTATGAAGAGGTGTTTTTCTAGCTTTTATTCGACTAGAATAGATTTTGTTGTTATTATTGAACCCACTTCAATGAAAGTTTTTTTTTTCAAATGCATGTTCTATAAGACAGAAACAATTGTAAATATAAAAACATTGTACTATTATTACCTAAATATCAGTATTTACGATTATTTGTGTATTGTTTTTATAAATATACGATACACAAATAATCGTAAATAACGATATTTAGGTAATAATGGTACAATGTTTTAATATTTACAATTGTTTCTGTCTTATAGAACATGCATTTGAAAAAAAAAACATTCATTGAAGTGGGTTCAATAATAATAACAAAATCTATTTTAGTCGCATAAAAGCTAGAAAAACACCTCTTCATAATGTCAATGTCAATGATGTCAGTGTCACAGAATTAATAATATAAAAGCTGTACTTGTAGACAGATAAAATCCTTTTTCGATAAAAATCCATTTGTACATAACGCATCTGCCTACAGGACATATTTTATGTATAAATATTAATACATAATATTTTTACTTACATAAAAACTGAGTCCGGTAACCTAACCGTCGTACTTCTGAGTGGCTCCTTATTACTTTATTAGTTTTATGAGTCTGCCGCAAACAAAACTATATCCACATAAATCTGCCGACCAATTCAATAAGGAGTTAGCGAAACTTATTCCCAATCGGGTTTACTTATCGGGTAATAAGAATGTTGCTACCTAATTGGATCCTAAGAGAATATCTACCTAACGCAAAACTCAAATAGAGGAGCACGTACGAGTGTGCCTGCAGCCAACGAGAATTAAAAAGACATAGAGACACTCCATGAAAAAATGAAAATGAAAATGAAAATATTTTATTTCATTAATAAAATGTTACATTACAAGGTAGTAGGTTGGGACTTCCTTTTAAGTATATTATACCTGTATCAGGAAGCCCCGCTCCTCCGTAGCAACAAGTAATTTTTAGTTTAACAAAAGCAGAAAGAAAACTTAAGCTAATACAATTTTATCTACATTAAATGTGTATATGTGTGTGTGTGTGTGTGTGTGTGGTGAGGTGATGTACTAATCGGCACTTCTTATATATAGGTACTGTAAAGCATAGAACTATGTATCGTACTTTTCTTACACAATAGGTATTTTCTTATACAACATCCATACATCAGTTTTGTTACCAAAACGACTATTATTTTCGTAATCGGCATCTCGCGTAGCAGCGGAACTATCAGTAGGTACTGCTACTCGACAATAGATTTCGCGGCGAACGGAAAGTCTAATGCTCAACTATTTTCAGCTAATATTATAACCGGATTAACCGGAACTCTATTTTCAACTCCTTCTGCTTATAATATTAGTTATAAATTGTTCCGCAATACACTTTTCGTCAGTCGCGACACATGTGGCATCTAGTGTCGAGTAGCAGTACTGATAGTTCCGCTACTTGACGCTAGATGCCGACTACGAAAATAATAGTCGTTTTGGTAAATCTAAATCTATACGCCGCAGAGAAGAAAAAACCGGCCAAGTGCAAGTCCGGCTCGCGCACGAAGGGTTCCGTACCATTAGGCAAAAAAATCACGTTTGTTGTATGGGAGCCCCATTTAAATATCTATTTTATTTTGTTTTTAATATTTGTTGTTATAGCGGCAACAGAAATACATCATCTGTGAAAATTTCAACTGTCTAGCTATCACGGTTCGTGAGATACAGCCTGGTGACAGACGGACAGACGGACAGACAGACAGACAGACAGACAGGCAGACAGTGGAGTCTTAGTAATAGGGTCCCGTTTTTACCCTTTGGGTACGGAGCCCTAAAAAAACCTCACTATTTAATTACATGGATACATGTCGGCGGCCGATCGTAAAAGCCATATCATGAAACGCCGCCATTTCATAACATGATTAACTTTTGTCGGCTACCTAAATACTACGGCATCGGCAGATCAATGAGAGCAATGTAATCGTCGATATATATTCCTAGTTAAATACTGATACCCGTATGTGTATCCATACATCTGCCGAGTTATTCTATTTATTTCAATAAGTTTTTGGAAAAAAAAACAAACATTTTTGGTAAAAGCTTCTATCGTGGACTGTACTTTTCTTTTCACGTGCAACTAATTATCATCGAGACAATTCTAACAACCCCAAACACAATTAGGTTGCGTTGTTTTATCACAGAGTAACTATCGCCACTTCCTGTCTTCATCATCATACTAGCTCGGTGGTACCATAATATTGCATTGTCACCCGACTTAAGTAGATTATGTATGCAATTTCAGCTTCATTGGAAACCGGGAAGTGGGTCAAATTTAACTTGCATGATTTGATTACAAACAGACACACAAAAATACAACGGGACAGGTTTAAAAGCTTGTAAAAATGCCTATTAGCGCCGATTGAGACTTCGTGAAAAATCATAATAACTTTTTATTAACAGTGAGTTACACCGCAGATATAATTGTAGCAATTCATGTTTACAGTAGCAGCAGCTGAGCAGTTTACTCAGAACAGACTTATCTAATAACACTACCTTTTCTAAACTACAAGCGCGGCATCGGAACAACTTTGATCATTAACACTTTTGTCTCCGCCCATACTTCAGCACGAAGTACTGTCGAGCGCGAAATCGAAACAGCTAAAAGGCATCCGGCTGGTAATATTTCTTTATATTTACCATCGTAATCTTTTGAATAAAATAGAATTTCGTATCGTTACTCGGAAATGATCAATTTTACTGGTAGAAAATTGCTTGTTAAAGAGAAGTATAATTGTGGTTGGAGAGCCGGCAGTAAAGTTTCGAACCAACGTGATACCGCGATGAGATGCACAATGGTTTCCCATAAAAGTGATGCTAAGTCCGAATTTGATAGTCTGCCACGGCGGAACTGGCCGAAAGTACAAAAAAGATAGCCATTTCCGGTGCGAAAAAGGGGGGGTCATTTAACTCATCTGATACTGCAATAATAGCTATGGCATCAGTTAGAAATTTACTGGTAGATACAGAAAAGCGAAATCTGCCAGTATGATTCCTGCCGGAAGTGCTTGGCATACGCTCTCAAAGGTGACCATCGGGACCCCTAAATTAACCCATCTGATACCAGCATGAAACCAATTCCAGTCGGTAGATATGAACCTTCTCTTCAGGAATATACTATAAGTCTGCCAGGGCGTTTTCTGCCGAAACACCTTGACATACGAGATTTTGTGGCGCAACATCCGTGGTACCCGTATTTTGGAATTGTACATATTACGGACATTTCAAATACTGCAGGCTTATTAATTTATTACTCTATGCTTATATTTGTATATTATTACGTTATTAATAACATATATTTATAATAAATTAAGTTAAAATACATTAAATAATGTGATTAATATGATTGATAGTCATTGAATTAGCTATATGAATCGTTTGTCTATGTCTGTCATTTTGACTTATGTATTTGTAAGAAAAGGATAAAACATAATTTAACTAATTCAGGCTCGTAAAGTTTAACGAATAAGGGGGTATAGTAACGGCACCAGTCATGGGACTTGTAAGAGGAAATTTGGAGTATTTGTGATATTTTCCTGATACATGTAAAATGTTACCGCCTTGCGTGTTAGAAGTTGAATGTCCCATCCGTCTTTTATGTTTCAGGCGTGTTGTATGAAAAATTCAGCAATTAGTTTCCACATAATTAACAAATTAAAACTATGTGTTTTTTCTCCAGTCATGGTCGGCAAAGCTCCAGTAATGGTATCCCCGGTAATGGGCGTGGATCCAGTAATGGGGCCTCTATTATGGGCATCCCTATGAGTTTAAAATATTGGAATAGGAAATAAGATTTGGCAAATTCATCTTCCAAAATTTGACCCACACTAATAGACCGGGAGCCAGGAACAGATTTCCATGACCAATCGCCTCCCGGGCGAAAACTCGTATCCACTCGTATGTACATCGAATAATTTTGTCTCGATTAATTTTAGGAATAATTATGATCATGGTTGTTTTATAGGTTTTAGGGACAGGATTTCGAAAATGATGACCATTTTGGAATCCAAGATGGCGGACATGCACTATGTCATAAAAGTCGTCATGGATGTCGTTTTATGGGTTTTAGGGAGTCTAGTTTCGAAAATGATGACCATTTTGGAATCCAAGATGGTGGACATGCACTATGTCATAAAAGTCGTCATGGATGTCGTTTTATAGGTTTAAGGGAGTGCAGATTTCAAAAATGATGACCATTTTGGAATCCAAGATGACGGACATGCACTATGTCATAAAAGTCGTCATGGATGTCGTTTTATGGGTTTTAGGGAGTCTAGTTTCGAAAATGATGATCATTTTGGAATCCAAGATGGCGAACATGCACTATGTCATAAAAGTCGTCATGGATGTCGTTTTATAGGTTTAAGGGAGTTCAGATTTCGAAAATGATGACCATTTTGGAATCCAAGATGGCGGACATGCACTATGTCATAAAAGTCGTCATGGATGTCGTTTTATAGGTTTAAGGGAGTGCAGATTTCAAAAATGATGACCATTTTGGAATCCAAGATGGCGGACATGCACTATGTCATAAAAGTCGTCATGGATGTCGTTTTATAGGTTTAAGGGAGTGCAGATTTCGAAAATGATGACCATTTTGAAATCCAAGATGGCGGACATGCACTATGTCATAAAAGTCGTCATGGATGTCGTTTTATAGGTTTAACGGAGTGCAGATTTCAAAAATGATGACCAGTGTGGAATTCGAGATGGGGGACATGCACTATGTCATAAAAGTCGTCATGAATGTCGTTTTATAGGTTTAAGGGAGTGCAGATTTCAAAAATTATGACCATTTTGGAATCCAAGATGGCGGACATGCACTATGTCATAAAAGTCGTCATGGATGTCGTTTTATGGGTTTTAGGGAGTGCTAGTTTCGAAAATGATGACCATTTTGGAATCCAAGATGGCGGACATGCACTATGTCATAAAAGTCGTCATGGATATCGTTTTATAGGTTTAAGGGAGTGCAGATTTTGAAAATGATGACCATTTTGGAATCCAAGATGGCGGACATGCACTATGTCATAAAAGTCGTCATGGATGTCGTTTTATAGGTTTAAGGGAGTGCAGATTTCAAAAATGATGACCATTTTGGAATCCAAGATGGCGGACATGCACTATGTCATAAAAGTCGTCATGGATGTCGTTTTATAGGTTTAAGGGAGTGCAGATTTCAAAAATGATGACCAGTATGGAATTCGAGATGGGGGACATGCACTATGTCATAAAAGTCGTCATGAATGTCGTTTTATAGGTTTAAGGGAGTGCAGATTTCAAAAATTATGACCATTTTGGAATCCAAGATGGCGGACATGCACTATGTCATAAAAGTCGTCATGGATGTCGTTTTATGGGTTTTAGGGAGTGCTAGTTTCGAAAATGATGACCATTTTGGAATCCAAGATGGCGGACATGCACTATGTCATAAAAGTCGTCATGGATGTCGTTTTATAGGTTTAAGGGAGTGCAGATTTTGAAAATGATGACCATTTTGGTATCCAAGATGGCGGACATGCACTATGTCATAAAAGTCGTCATGGATGTCGTTTTATAGGTTTAAGGGAGTGCAGATTTCGAAAATGATGACCATTTTGGAATCCAAGATGGCGGACATGCACTATGTCATAAAAGTCGTCATGGATGTCGTTTTATAGGTTTAAGGGAGTGCAGATTTCAAAAATGATGACCAGTATGGAATTCAAGATGGGGGACATGCACTATGTCATAAAAGTCGTAATGGATGTCGTTTTATAGGTTTAAGGGAGTGCAGATTTCGAAAATGATAACCATTTTGGAATCCAAGATGGCGGACATGCACTATGTCATAAAATTCGTGAAGTCCGAGCATACCTCCTGACAAATTTCAATACTACATTTAATTGTTTAAACATGAAATGACGGCATGGGAAGCATCATTATGTAAATTGTCCCATCATAGGAGGCATGTAGTTTTACAGCTCCTATGATGGGATTGGGCAAAATACTACTATTTTTTTACATCTCTGGAGTCAGAAAATAGTGTGTTGTATACTTTATCTCATGGTGAATGCAATTAACAAAACACATTCAAGTTTACACCAACTAATAATTAATTAAAATTAAATATATGAACTCGCCTCTCTTAGCAAAGTTGTTAAGAATTCTTAATGGTTATTTTTTTCAGTGACACGACAACTTTTGGGTTGGCGCCAATTTCTTAAATAATAACCGAATTTCATAAAAAGTCAAATTTAAGCAGCTCTATGACTCTTGTTTATGGTCAAATATTACCAGTATTTATAAACTAGTTTAAGATACTTATTTTACAAGATTTGTACTTTTATGACCCATTACCGGTTCCACGCCCATTACCGGGTCCACTACCTTATTAGTATTCATAGCTAAATCAGGCTTGTAATGCGACATAAAATGATTTTTGGTGGTTTCTTTTACGCTTGAGGCGTTTTTTTACCTATATGGTGTATCTAATCACTATCTTATGTAGGGGAGAGAGGGGCAAGACGAGTAAGAGGGGGTAGCGGCTTTATATGGCGACACGACTGACCAACCATCAGAATTCCGTTAGTGCATGACGATGCGTCGCCATCATGGCAATCAGTTCGCACAGTGACCGGCTAGACAAATGTTAATTATTTATTTGCAAAAAAACTGTTTTTGCCATATTCCTTGTTATTTTTAGGGTTCCGTACCCAAAGGGTAAAAACGGGACCCTATAACTAAGACTCCGCTGTCTGTCCGTCTGTCACCAGGCTGTATCTCATCAACCGTGATAGCTAGACAGATGAAATTTTCACAGATGATGTATTTCTGTTGCCGCTATAACAACAAACTATAACTAATTGTTTATAACACCTGTATTCATTACCTGTTATGCACAATTGATGAATAAATGATTCTAAAAACATAATAAAATAAATATTTAAGTGGGGTTCCCATACAACAAACGTACGTAATAGTACGGAACCTTACGTGCGCGAGTCCGACTCGCACTTGGCCGGTTTTTATGATTTATTTGGTTTGCGTTTGTTTCCTTATTATCACCAGCACATATATACTGTTAATTTATTCCTATGGCCCAGCAATCACGCCAACAGTAAGGACTTGTTTGGTTTCAAGTACGGTTTATTTTACAAAAAACTTTCGAATTTCATTAGGCACATGGGGCAAGATGGGGTACATCTTGAAGGCTGTAGTTTTAAAGTAGATTTGAATTTATTTATTCTTCAACATCAACATCAACATCAACATCAAACATTTATTCAGCAAATAGGCCACAGGGGCACTTTTACATGTCAATTTTTACAAACAATAAAATTAACAAGGGAAGATGAGGTACATGTTAGCTGTAAACACATTTTCTGTCTCTCAGACGACTTAAGAAATAAAAGTAAAACAGTTCGTGAGAAGTTATCAGACGAGGGACCCAAAAGCCAAAAATTTAAGTTTTGTTTAGGCCCTAAATATAATATTTATATGAATCATTCTTATCTTGTCCCGTAGGGGTTCCCCATCTTACCATACTTGGGGGGCAAGATGGAGAGAAGGCACTTTTGGCCATTTTAATTTATTTTTAATTTAATTATCTAACTAGAGAGTTCCTAGTAAGTGTTGATTATTTATTTATTTATTTATTATTCAAATTAGTTACACAGCATTACAGTATTACTACTAAGGCACTGCGAACTACAAAACAAATAAAAATACAAAGATACAATTATACAATACAATTTAAGTATTTAAGATTTGGGCGACGACATAACAGCGTGGCTCCGTTGCGTCGTCTGACTTGGTGTAGAATTCGGCAAGTTGCCCCGGAACCGCCGAAACACCACACCTTTCGGCCAGAAGTCCGCGCTAGCGATGGTGTCCTGCAGCTGCCGCGGCACGCGCACCACAAATGAACTGAAGTGCACATAGTGACGCGACTGTAGCTGGTGCACCCTCAGCGTGTAGCCAGTCTTCCGGCGGATGTACTCCACCACCTCGTCGGCTCCGGCGGAGTAATGCAGTCGAGACACGTAGAGCGCCTTACTCGGTGTTGCAATCCGTAGACCGGAATTAACCAAGAATTAATTAATTATGAAAGACTGATTACCAAAGATAAAAATAAAAATAACAAAAACTTAAAAAAATAGCATTTTCAGTTTTATTGGACTTGAAACATTAAGTATCCCGTCATGCCCACCTCTCCCCTACATTTCTTGACGTTGACGCAAAACTGACGTAGTTTAACATTCAGGGTGTTGTTTTATAACACTACAAATTGAGACAACTAAGGTCTGTTTTTTTATTCCGTAGACTAAAATGACGTTTCATATGTAAGACATGACATTTCTTAGTACCACATGAAATGTCATTTTAGTCTACGGATTACGGAATAAAAAACAGAATATAATCTATTGGAGTCTTAGTAATAGGGTCCCGTTTTTACCCTTTGGGTACGGAACCCTAAAAATGATTTAAAATGTTCATATTTGGATTATTGGTAAAAATCGTCCTAGACGTTGAAAATCCTGTCTTTTTACACCCGTTTACAATAAGTATGTAATAATAATAATTTTGTTCATTTTGGTAAATAAAGGATATTGTAATTTGAAATTATTGTATGATTTATATATAAGGTGCTAACAAATTAGCTACAGAAATTTTACGAGATGGTTGGTACTTTACACTAGAACAATTAACTTTTAATAGAAATTAAGAAAGTTTCTCATAATTTTTTATTTTATTTACCGAACAAAATAAATAAACTATAATTCTATCTAAAAAATAATCATCTTGTATTTAACTGCTTGTTTGTCTTAAATGTAATTGTCAACGTGTCATTTGATTTATCAACGTGAAGTGGCCAGTTAAGTTTTATATTTAAAAGAGGTTTTAGAATCTGTTCATTGAGGTCTCATTTAATTATCTCATTAACAGAGTTTTTTTTACAAAGCAAATTTGTTTTCCAAATTTCTCAAAATAACATCATAAAACCTATAATGTTTCATACTTACATATACTTCAGGAGCCGAGTACTATCAACTGTAAAGATATCGGTAGCTAATTTGTTAGCACCTTTATCAGGCAAACGAAGAAGTACAAAGCCGTAAGCAGGTCCTGGAATTAAATTAATGCCCAAATTATATTGTGTATATTAATAAATTTGAAATATATGTTATTAATGACATAAAAATATACAAATATAAGCATAAGTTATAAATCATAAACCTGCAATAATTAAAATGTCTGTAATCTGTACAATTCCAAAATACGGGTACCACGGATGTTGCTTACATAATCTCGTATGTCAAGGTGTTTCGGCAGAAAACGCCCTGGCAGACTTATATATTCCTGAAGAGAAGGTTCAGTTTTATTGGACTTGAAACATTAAGTATCCCGTCATGCCCACCTCTCCCCTACATTTCTTGACGTTGACGCAAAACTGACGTAGTTTAACATTCAGGGTGTTGTTTTATAACACTACAAATTGAGACAACTAAGGTCTGTTTTTTTATTCCGTAGACTAAAATGACGTTTCATATGTAAGACATGACATTTCTTAGTACCACATGAAATGTCATTTTAGTCTACGGATTACGGAATAAAAAACAGAATATAATCTATTGGAGTCTTAGTAATAGGGTCCCGTTTTTACCCTTTGGGTACGGAACCCTAAAAATGATTTAAAATGTTCATATTTGGATTATTGGTAAAAATCGTCCTAGACGTTGAAAATCCTGTCTTTTTACACCCGTTTACAATAAGTATGTAATAATAATAATTTTGTTCATTTTGGTAAATAAAGGATGTTGTAATTTGAAATTATTGTATGATTTATATATAAGGTGCTAACAAATTAGCTACAGAAATTTTACGAGATGGTTGGTACTTTACACTAGAACAATTAACTTTTAATAGAAATTAAGAAAGTTTCTAAAAAATAATCATCTTGTATTTAACTGCTTGTTTGTCTTAAATGTAATTGTCAACGTGTCATTTGATTTATCAACGTGAAGTGGCCAGTTAAGTTTTATATTTAAAAGAGGTTTTAGAATCTGTTCATTGAGGTCTCATTTAATTATCTCATTAACAGAGTTTTTTTTTACAAAGCAAATTTGTTTTCCAAATTTCTCAAAATAACATCATAAAACCTATAATGTTTCATACTTACATATACTTTAGGAGCCGAGTACTATCAACTGTAAAGATATTGGTAGCTAATTTGTTAGCACCTTTATCAGGCAAACGAAGAAGTACAAAGCCGTAATCAGGTCCTGGAATTAAATTAATGCCCAAATTATATTGTGTATATTAATAAATTTGAAATATATGTTATTAATGACATAAAAATATACAAATATAAGCATAAGTTATAAATCATAAACCTGCAATAATTAAAATGTCTGTAATCTGTACAATTCCAAAATACGGGTACCACGGATGTTGCTTACATAATCTCGTATGTCAAGGTGTTTCGGCAGAAAACGCCCTGGCAGATTTCGCTTTTCTGTATCTACCAGTAAATTTCTAACTGATGCCATAGCTATTATTGCAGTATCAGATGGGTTAAATGACCCCCCCTTTTTCGCACCGGAAGTGGCTATCTTTTTTGTACTTTCGGCCAGTTCCGCCGTGGCAGACTATCAAATTCGGACTTAGCATCACTTTTATGGGAAACCATTGTGCATCTCATCGCGGTATCACGTTGGTTCGAAACTTTACTGCCGGCTCTTCTACCATTGGTGGAGTTCAGCCACTCTTACAAATGCACGCTTGTCTGGTTTTACGGCAGGTAATATACCTAATTAAAATTTAAAAGATTAAATAATATTTGAAGAATGAAATGTTTTCTTGAGTTTAAATTGAAATTAAAATAAATCATATAAATTTTACTTTAAACCAGACCACAGACACGGTTTTCTGTGCTTTAAACATATATAATATATATTTTAAATTAACAATTTAATCAAATATATTTATTTTTTTAAACCTCATTGCACATATAAGAGATACTAAATCGGACTTAATACCTCATATTATTCTCTACCAGTCTATATTTAAGTATATGACTTAAGTATCATCCACGAGCGGGATTTTACACGCAGCACGTCGTATAAGTACGAGCGAGATGTCAAAATGAGTTAAAATTTACATTTTGTAATTTCGAATCGACTGGAATTTACAAAGTTTACTGCTGGGACTCGCAAGTCAAACACAAAAATGTACATGTTTGCACTGAAATGGAGCTCGGAAAGCTTCAAACTGGAGTTAGCTGGTGACTCCGTTGAAATTCATGTCACGTGGTTTTAAATAATAAGATTAGTCCTCATTTTCCTCTCTGGATATTTATTTTTCACCTCAGAAGCTCGAACAAGCCTACTTTCGTCACTTCCTGGAGTGAGGAAAGTGCGCCTTCCTCACTCCAGGGAGTGAAACAATGTAGCTTTTTAATTTAGTGAAGGCCATGAACTTCATACTTTTATTACATTTTTTTAATGGTACGGTACGGTACGGTACGGTACGGTCCGGTACGGTACGGTACGGTCCGGTACGGTACGGTACGGTCCGGGACGGTCCGGTCCGGTCCGGTCTCGTCTCGTCTCGTCTCGTCTCGTCTCGTCTCGTATCGTATCGTATCTTATCGTATCGTACATATTATAATACATTTTTTTTCTGTTTATTCTGTGTAATTCGAAATACATTTTAACCTTAATTATGTTCTCACTACTAAGGTGAAAAATTATGTGTGCAACACGAGAGCAAAGTTATTTTACATCTCGTGTTTTTGAGTCCCTCGCTACGCTCAAGATTCTACCTTAGAATCTTTCGCTTTCTCGGGACTCAAAATAAACACTCGCAAGAAAAACCAATTTTCCTATCTTGTTGCACAAATAACTATTGATTTTTTTAATTAAACATTAAATATTAACATTATTTAAAATATTTTGACACAATTTATTGTATATCAACCACAGCTATGCCCTTATGTTTGATTTTTTTCGAATCGTTAATTATTATAAGAGTAAGGAGTATTTAAGAATTTGTATGAAATCTGTTTTTCGCTCCTAATTTTTACAAAAATCGAAAAAAGTCAAACATAAAGCCATATACCTATAGCTATGGTTAATATACATCAACATATGTAAAAACATTTTCCATTATGTCAAGATCCAGACAGGAAAATGGGGACTACGTTTGTATGGAGAAGCGGCAGTGGTGTATCCCCTTAATGAAAATTTAAAAAAATCTATAAAGGCACACTAAGTACCTACCCACGGTGGTTTTAATTAGTTTTTTATTTTCCAAAATTATATATTATATAATTATATAATTTTCGAATCTTTGCTCTGGTCTCAATATAAACAACGTTTTCCCCTTGTAAAACTAATTAGTAGATTGTGTCACAAGGGAGCAAAATGACATATTTACGGCGAGGGCGTACAATTGAATCCTAAACGAAGCGAAGGATTCTATAATAGAATCCTGAGCGTAGCGAGGGATTCTAACATAGAATCCTGAGCGTAGTGAGGGATTCAACTGTTAACGCCCAAGGTGAAAATAATTTTGCTACCATGTGACACATACTGCTTTTCACATCACCTATGAGGAAATTACATAAGTACATATATTAGGTTTAAAAACATTATTATTTTAAGCAGAGATCGATACGGACAAAGTGCCAAAAATATGTATACACGACCTTAGTATAGGTACATACTTCTGGCACTGTCTGTATCGATATTGTCAGACGTGACTGTACTGACAAATTAAAAGTACCTACAGCTCATAATTATGTACCTAATATGTTTTCAAAGACAGCAGCAAACACCTAAAATGATACAATGAAAATCAAGTTCATTATTTTTGTAGAGTTTTCTGGTAACAATTTAGCTCTTACGTACCCCTACCCCGTACCCCTTTGAACCAAATCTTCGGAAGAACACTATGAAGACTGATATCACTTATATTTATTATTATAAAGTTATTGATTTAAACTAAGTATTTACAAATTTAAATTTATACATAATACGGAACCGCATAATTATGCTTTGTGAAATATTTGTACAAAACTTTTTAAATATAAACTTTATTAATTGCATAGACAAGTATGGCTGCGTTTAAGGAGACCTAAAATGTCAAAATAAAAATTAAATTATTAAAGTAATGTTTTTTTACGTTTCTTTGTAAATATTACGCTAATTAATTAATTTACTTAATTTAAATATGCTATTAATTAATTTAAAATACGCTAATTACATTTATTGTTTACAAATACAACAAAATATTATTTAAGTTAGAAAAATTGTATGCACGTAATCGATTATAAGGAAATTGTAATCGATTATATGCATACTAATTTCATGTCTTTGTGTCAATATTTCATACTGGCAACAAAATGTCCTTGAACAGAAAAGTGCCACTTTGATCCCTCCTAGCAGGGAAGAAAAGTACCCTTTTCGAATAGGTGATGTGAAAAACTTTTTCCGTTACCCGTTCAATGCCTGAAGACTTATAAAGTAGGCACCCAAGTCATATAATTTCCACTTGTCCTTATTTTGTTTGCTGAGCACCTACGTTTCCCCTGGGTAAGTAGTTACTTCGCTAATCAAGTATTGAAAAATCAAGCTTATCTCATTCCGAATAAAGTCAACATTTGAAATAAGGATACAAGGTAAGCAAACAACGGGAATCTCAGAGTTAGGTACCTTCATTACCTACCCGGCAAATATATTTGCCTCATACTACATGCTTCCAGTGTTTTATTACATCCAGTCCAGTCGTAATAATCTTAAGAGGTAAAAACTTTTCAATTCTGTGTCTACTTTGTGTCGTATGTCTTATTGGTTCTCTCAATGTATCTCTATACTGGGGGCTTAGCCAAGATGACAACCGTACATTACGTACACAGACAAACGCCAAATGAATAGGAAAATGTATGAGAACATTCAGAACGACAGATGCTACGGAGAGTCACGTGACTCTGTTCATACATTACTGAAGTTTCCATTGACGTTTTGTATCAATGATCGTTATCTTGGCTAGGCCCCCTGTGCAGAATACTGTCTATCTATATTTTCAATGCTTAACTTATAAATAGAACACAGTCAACACAGACCTGTTTACTTTTCAGGCTAACCAATGCAATGTAACTTATTTTGAGTTCAATGAGGGCTATCGTTTTTTTGCTCACCAGTTGGCGCCTCTGTTGATGGTGGTCCAAAAGACTATAGAACAGCTGTCAGTCATTGAAGTGACAAGTGACATTTCACATTTCTAACAATGGAAAAGACCACCATCTACACTAGCGCCCCTAGCGGCGAATTCATACGCGTTAGCCCTCATTACACCTAACATACTTCTTAAAGATTTTCCATCAAGCGAAATGGCTAAACAATTGCATACAGCTCGCTCAAAAAGCTCCGGCTCGAAGGACCATTTAATGTAGCAGTCTGTTAGCCACTACACTAGTAGTGCAGGCTGATAACTTTAATACTTACTCGTAGTTACCCGTGAATAAAAATGTGTTAACCATGGTTAGGCCTCAGATTTTGACAGTACTCCTTTCCATTGCTCTTGGGTATGTTTTCGTGGTTAGCGTAGGCCGCAGTGACATTTCCCGCCTCAAGCCGGCTTTTATGGTAGGTAGGTACAGCATATTTTAGCCGGGCTAAAATGCGAATTAAATAGAACTCGTTCAAGGAGAGCCGTCAGATAACGCCTCATAAATTATGTACGCTGTTCCTGCCAGTCACTCGCGTGAGATCTGGTAATCTTTTTTACTTAATCTAAATTAAATATACTTTCACTTTTCGCAGTCGAGCGCAGCACGTGACACATGAATTTAACCCATTTATCAAAAAGAAACATTGAAACTATGTAGCAGATAACTAAGCTAGGTTGTAAGTAGTTCGTACTGTGTACGTTTCATTGAATCAGTTTCTTAATTATTTATTTGCAAATTTTCTTTACAATTGAGTATATAATGTTACCTACACTTGCCTACACATACAGGTAGGCAGTTTATCTGCTATGTCTGAAAGTTGATTTTTTGAAACTGCCATCAAACATTACATCTGCCTTGCTTTTTAACTATAAGGGAAAACAATTAATATCAATGCAATATGTATTGGGTGGGTCACTCGTGTATGGAGAAAATAGTACGCTTCGATGCTAGTGCGGAAAGTATGTCATTACTTCACGAGTACCGAGATATCGGGACGAGTGAAGAATGACATATCCGCACGTGTATCGAACGACGTTTTAATACAGTTGCGAAAAAATAAGAAAAGCAACAAGTATTAAGGAATGGAATTCGAAACTTTTTATATTATTAATTCTGTGACATCATTGACATTGACATTATGAAGAGGTGTTTTTCTAGCTTTTATTCGACTAGAATAGATTTTGTTATTTTTATTGAACCCACTTCAATGAGTTTTTTTTTTTTTCAAATGCATTTGAAAAAAAAGTTCTATAAGACAGAAAAAATTGTAAATATTAAAACATTGTACTATATTACCTAAATATCGTTATTTACGATATCGTACGTATATTTATAAAAACAATATCGAATGTTGCCTTTGGAAACTTAAAACATTCTTGCAGTAAGAAAATACGCCTCTTCTTTGACAGGCGTTCAGTTCCATTCAAAAAACTTATTAAGAACGGTTTTTCAACATTAAAAAATAAACGTGTTATAATACTGTTATGATTTTTAATTAATAAGGTAATTTTAGTATGATTTTCAATGATAAATTAATATTTAGCGATCTCCTGGTCCTTAGCCCGCTTCTAATTAGCCAATGACAGGCGAGGATTACAAAACGCCAATCCGACTCGTTTCCGGTCCGGTTTGAGGAGCGATGTAGATCGAAAAAGGGATAGATTGATTGGTGACAGCGTTTGATGAGTGCACACGCAGTGTTGAGAGTTGAATACTTGAATGTAGCCATTTTGGATGCAATAAAAACAAATTAAGACTATTACGATTGAGTTTGAATTACGAAATCTCAGAAGTGGGATGACCCACAAGTAAACAAGGTACGTAATTTTTAAATTGAGATATTTTTGATGATCGTGAAAGTGAATCGTGCTGCAGTTTTAAAACAAGACATGTATCTAACGATAATGTTAAGGACATGTTTGTCTATAACAATTTATTCAGATGAGTAGCTAGCATGTGAACATGAGTGCAATGCAGTTAGAAGTAGTGTTGGTTAGAGCTCGAGTCCTTTGAGTCCTCTTCCTCAGGACTTGACTCAGTTTTTCACTCTTATAATTAAGTCTAAACTCGAGTAGTTTTCAACTTGTTAAGAGACCAGTTTTTTCTGAGTTCTTCAAATTCAGACTCGGGGAACTGGAGTTCATACCAACACTAGTTAGGAGGCCACGTGTGTCTTGATATTTTAGTGGGTTGGTTAATTATTTTGTAGCTAACCAAAAACCATGTCCTAGTGCTGTTAGTATGTTTTTAAGTTTATCATTGGATTAGAATCAGATAGTACGCGACCATGTGTGTTGCTACTAGAGGGCCAAGTGTGCCTTTACTATAACGAGGAATAGTTAGCGAGTACCTGGCCATGTGTGTTGCTGCTCAAAGGCCATGTGTGCCTGTAGTAAAACAAGGAATAGTTGACTAGTATGCGACCATGTGTGTTGCTGCTAGAAGGCCATGTGTGCCTGTAATAAAACAAGGAATAGTTGGCTAGTATGCAACCATGTGTGTTGCTGCTAGAAGGTCATGTGTGCCTGTAGTAAAACAAGGAATAGTTGGCTAGTATGGGACCATGTGTGTTGCCGCTAGAGGTTCATGTGTGTATATATATTGCTGAAGAATTAGAACTAGTACGCGACCATGTGCGTTGCTACTCAACAGACATGTGTGGGCCTGTAATGTTACAATAAACCAAAGATAGAGATAACTTCGTAATAGATGGATACAGTCTAATTTGATTTTCGATCAGATGGCGCCACTACCTTTGGCCCACTCTCGTATAGGGGGCGCTGACGGTTTCTTTTGTTTTTTAGGAATTTTAACGCATATCAGTGAAAGAAAAAAATCATTTATCCATATTTAAGTATATTTTATCGTATTTTTATAAATCTTCATTTTTAGTTTTAAAGTGTGTCGATAGATGGCAGTGAATTTACTGTGGTTACAAAATTTACTATGACAGTACCACTCTATCTTATTATATCCTCTTTGTAATAAACAAATAGGTGTTAGCATGTAACCATGCGTGGGTCGCTGCTAGTAGACTATGTGCGCGTATTGTTGATTATTTGGATAAGTCAGACTCGACCACGTGTGTTGCTATTATTATTATTAGCTAAAGGTTGGGTGACTGTGATAATGTGTATTATGGATACCAGAGGGCCACGTGGGTAGGAATTTGTCGAGTTCGTGTTGAAGTTGTTCGAGTTGGGACTCGATGGTAGATTCGATGGTAGACTCGAAGGTAGACTCGAAGGTAGACTCGAATGTACTCGGAGGAGACTCAACTGTAGACTCGAATGTAGACTCGAAGGAGACTCGACGGTAGACTCGAAGGAGACTCGACGGTAGACTCAACTGTAGACTCGAATGCAGACTCGAAGGAAGACTCGAAGGTAGACTCGACGGTAGACTCGAATGCGCTCGAAGGTAGACTCGATGGGAGACTCGACGGTAGACTCGAATGTAGACTCAACGGTAGACTCGAATGTACTCGAAGGACTCAACGGTAGACTCGAATGCAGACTCGAAGGAAGACTCGAATGTACTCGAAGGAGACTCGACGGTAGACTCGAATGCAGACTCGAAGGTAGACTCGATGGAAGACGCAACGGTAAACTCGATAGCACTATGGTAGACTCGACTAGACTCGAAGGTAGACTCGACGGTGGACTCGATAGCGCTCGAAAGTAGACTCGAATGTACTCGAAGGGAGACTCGACGGTAGACTCGAAGGTAGACTCGACGGTAGACTCGATAGCAGACTCGATGGTAGACTCGATAGCAGACTCGATGGTAGACTCGATAGTAGACTTGATGGGGGACGATTTGGGAATCGAGTCTTAAACCGAATTCTGGTTCTGATTCGAGCCAGAAATTGAACTGTGACTTATTTAAAATTTTATCCCGAGGTTATGGCGTCCGATACCGAAGATGAGACATCGGACGGTCCACGGCGCGAGCACACCCCAGTTACACGGAAAAAGCGGAGACTAGAGATGCAGTCTTCGCGCCAAGTATCAAGGAAGAAGACCCGCAGGACTGTTCCATCGGCAAATTGGACTGTCGAGGAAGTTGTCCCCGCCGTTGCCGCCACGCCGGTACTTGAACAACCTACGGAGGCGCCAGAAGGACGGCCAGCTCCACCAGTTGAGGCAGTCCCTCCACAGGGAGTCACGTTAAATGAGGTACTCCAGCTTATCAATTCTTTGCAAGGAGGGAACAAAGACAAGGCACATCAATTGAATAACAGTCAATTAAATAATGTGGTGCCAGAATTTGATCCCTCCAGTAAAGCACAAAGCATAGATAGCTGGATTCATAAAGTCAACGAATGTGTTAAAATATATGACTGGAACGAGAAGCAGACCGTACATTTTGCACTTCAAAAACTCGCGGGACTTGCAAAAAAATGGTTCGAGTCCTTACCGTCCGTGGTATATAGCTGGGAGGATTGGCAAAAGAAACTTAGGAAGGCTTTCCCCAATGAGCAAAATTATGGTCGGCTTCTCGAAGAAATGCTAGCTCGGACCACACGTGCCGGTGAGCATTATCGCGAGTATTTCTACGATAAGCTAACTTTACTGAACAGATGTGAGATCAGAGCAAAGAAAGCTGTACAGTGTATAGTACACGGCATATTAGATAAGTCCGTTAGGAACGGTGCCCAAACTTTAAATTGTGAGGAACCAGAAGATTTATTGGATTACCTCAATTCGCAACGACCGCCTGACGTGTCTTTTAATAGGAAACGTAGTGAAGCCGGGCCCAAGCAGAACTCTTCTTCGGGTCCTTCGGGCGAAACTTCTATGACTTGTTTCAATTGTCGTGGAAAAGGGCATTCTTTTGGTAAATGTCCTCGACCTATAGTAAAATGTCAGAAATGCCACCGGGTAGGTCACGATTCTGCATCTTGCAAACTTAATCCTGTACAGCCAAGGAATGATAGCAAAAATAGCACGGTCGGTGAAGAGCGCAAGGTCCTTAGGATCTACACACTCCGCAATACCAATGATAAGTTTTTTAGAAAGATTTGTGTCAATGGGGGCGATTATGTAGCGTACGTAGACTTTGGAAGCGAGTGTAGCTTGATACGTGAATCCGAGGGTGAGAAACTTAATTTGGCAAAATGTTATTCTGAACTACCTGCGATAAAAGGGTTTGGTGAATCGTTGGTGTTACCTGTCTATAAGAGCTTTGTGACTGTAAAAATTGACGAAGTTGAAGCTTCCGTCGAAGTACTAGTGGTTAGTGATGAGTTGTTACAGACGCCCTTACTGATCGGCCAGAATTTCACAGAGTTACCTTTCGTAACGGTATTGAAGGACAACCGTAAGTTGTTCTTTTATAAGAGCCCGTTAACTGAAATGCAACAAGATAATTCTGTGAAGTTGTTGACCTTTAACTCTACCAAGATTCAGGGGGTGAACCTTGTCGAAGTGTATTCAGAAGATTCCTCTTTTTCCGGTGATGTTTATGTTGAAGGGTATAGTTGCGGTGAACCTGGAAAAGAGTATCATCTACATCAGGGTGCTTATAGAATCAAGGATGGGAGGGGTCATTTAGTGCTAACCAATTTAACTAAAGATGTGTTGACATTGGACTCCAATGTTCTTTTGGCCAGGGCGGCATCGTTTATAGAAAAGAAAGTTCTCCATGTCAATAGGATTACCTGCGACATTTCGTCATTAGAGCCAATTGAAAAAAACGATATCAAGGTAGGCAAGGACGTCAGTACAGAGTTCGTCGAGAGGTTACACACGCTTCTTCAATCCTACCGTGATTGTTTTGCGTCAAATCTGAGCGAATTAGGATCGGCTAAAGATGTTGAGATGACGATAGACTTATTAGATGACCGGCCAGTAGTCTACAGGCCTTACAGATTGTCGCATGTTGAGAGGGAGCAGGTACGCAACACTATTGAAGAACTTTTAAGTAATGATATTCAAGAGTCGAACTCGGACTACGCCAGCCCCATCTTAATGGTAAAGAAAAAAACGGGTGAACAACGATTATGTGTCGACTTCCGGGCTTTGAATAATAGAACTAAAAAAGATTGCTTCCCGCTCCCTCTGATCGAAGACCAGTTGTCAAACTTAAGTGGTAACCGTTTTTTTACCACCCTAGATCTCGCATCTGGTTATTACCAGGTGCCCATGGCGGAAGATAGTCGACGTCTCACAGGTTTCATAACACCAGATGGCCACTATGAATTTAAAAGGATGCCGTTCGGCCTTGCTAATGCGCCGGCAGTCTTTCAAAGGCTTATTAACCGAATGCTTGGATCGAAGCGATTTGAATCTGCATTGGCATACCTGGACGACATCCTTGTGCCATCTGGTGATCTAGAACAAGGTTTTGAGAGATTGGAAGAGGTCTTGAAACTCATCAGGGAGAATGGTCTTACACTTAAACTGTCAAAATGTCGCTTCTTTGACAACACGATTAATTACCTTGGCTATGAAATCTCTGCTGATGGGATTAGGCCCAATGAAGATAAAATATTGGCAGTCAAGACATTTCCTATTCCTCAGACAGTGCACGAGGTTAGGCAGTTTTTAGGCTTGGCTGGGTATTTCCGGAGATTTGTGAAGGGTTTTGGTGAGATTGCTAGACCACTCACAAATCTACTGAAAAAAGATGTCGCATTTAAATGGTCCGAAGTAGAGCTTCAAGCTTTCACCACGTTGAAAAACAAGTTGGTCGATCGTCCAATATTAGCTTTATACAACCCTAAACTTGACACCGAGCTTCATACGGATGCAAGCTCTCTTGGAGTGGCCGGAATACTGCTACAGTGGCAAGAAAATCCTCGGGTGTTGAAACCGGTAGCCTATTTTAGTAGGCAGACCACTCCGGAAGAGCGTCACTTGCATTCGTATGAGCTAGAAACTTTGGCGATAGTGAACTCTCTAAAAAAGTTTAGAGTGTACCTATTAGGGATTAATTTTAAGGTTGTGACAGACTGTAACGCTATCAGAACAACGTTAACCAAGCGCGACTTAGTACCTCGAATTGCCAGATGGTGGCTCCAAATTAGCGAGTTCACCTTCGATATAGAGTATAGGCCTGGTACACAAATGACCCATGCTGACGCTCTAAGTCGTAATACTACGTTGACAGACACCGAAAATGAGTCACATATTTACACTGTTTATAACATAGAAAAAGATGATTGGCTTTTGACCTTACAGCTGTCCGATCCTGATGTAGCACGTATCGTGAAGATTCTTAAGCCGGAAAATGACGAGGAAGCTAGGGACATTAAGAAAAACTGTGTATTCAAAGATCATAAGCTTTATAGAAGAGTAGACGATAAATTGCGTTTGGTAGTGCCGCGAAGCGCGCGGTTTCAAATTTGTCACGCGAACCATGACGATATCGGGCACCTAGGCGTAACCAAGACTATTGAGAGGATTCAAGGGCTATACTGGTTCCCAAAACTTCGTCGTTTTGTAAAAAAATACGTGGGCAACTGTATAGCTTGCGCCTATAATAAGGATAGTTCTGCTAAACGAAAGCAAGGCCAATTGTATCCCATACCAAAAGGCGACAAACCGTTTCACACGATTCATGTGGATCACTTAGGTCCATTTGTAAAGAGTGTTAGGGGTAAAACGTATATTTTGACGATTGTAGACGGATTCACTAAATACGTTTTTGTGAAACCGGTAAAGAATACTAAGACAAAAACCACAGTGAAAATATTAGAGGATGTTTTTCATGATTTCATTTATCCCTCTCGAATCATTTCCGACCGAGGTACCTCTTTTACATCAGCGGCCTTCAAAAGATTTTGCGATACTAATGGTATCAAACATATCCTAAACGCAGTGGCTTGCCCTAGGGCAAACGGTCAAGCCGAAAGATTTAATCAGACCATATTAAATTCCATGATGAGGCATAATTCAGGTCAGGACGAACGTAGTTGGGATGTGTGTCTGAAAAAAATTCAGTGGGGCATAAATAACACCATAAATACCACCACCAAAAAGACTGCATCGGAGACTCTTTTTGGTATTAAATCTCAAGATGGTCTCGCAAACAAGTTGGGTGTTGAAATCGACGTCGCTAACAAATCCATGATGGATTTGAGGAGGGAGGTCGATGGCAACATTCAAATGAGCCAGACAAAACAGAAACAAAGATTCGATTTTGGAAGAGTTCCCGCTGCAGTTTTTAAGGAAGGGGATTTGGTTAAATTAACTCGCACAAATTTTTACAACAAGGGAAACAGCACAAAACTGTTGTCTAAATTCATTGGTCCCTATAAAGTCGTAAAGATTTTGGGCAACGATAGGTACCAAATAGCCGACATTCCTGGATTCGGCAAAAAGAAAAGGCTATTTAAGTGTCGTTGCAGCTGATAGGTTAAGACCTTGGATTAAGATCAATTCACTCAAACCTGATTCAAATAAGTCTCTCTCTAGTAGTAGTTCTAGTGACACCTCGGATTATGAAACCGAAGATAATATTCCCCTGTCAGAAGTTAAAAAGCGATCTCTAAAGAATTAGAGGATAAGTATGGTTGTTTGTAATGTGTAATGTAATCGTTATCTTAAGTATTTTTTATAAGGACAGAGTGTTATGATTTTACTTAGTATTTCCTGATATAGTATCAGGTTCCAGAAGATAATACAAGCCATTGTAAAAATACAAAAATATAAAAATTAAAAAAAATAGAAATATAAAAATATAAATAGTAATAGTTCATTGCCATAAAAAAAAAGCACTGAAAATATGTAATAAATTAAATAATTAATTAGTCATAAGTTAGATTTAGATTGCACTTATATGTAAAGTCCTTACCTAATGTGTTATTTGTAGTCGAAACTTAATAAGATTATCGAGTTTAGTATGTGTAAAAATGAGTGTACACCGGGACGGTGTACGAGTGGGATGGCCGAGTGTTATGATTTTTAATTAATAAGGTAATTTTAGTATGATTTTCAATGATAAATTAATATTTAGCGATCTCCTGGTCACAATTATTATGGCCAGCAACACTAATGTCAGTTTTGTTAGCCCGCTTCTAATAAGCCAATGACAGGCGAGGATTACAAAACGCCAATCCGACTCGTTTCCGGTCCGGTTTGAGGAGCGATGTAGATCGAAAAAGGGATAGATTGATTGGTGACAGCGTTTGATGAGTGCACACGCAGTGTTGAGAGTTGAATACTTGAATGTAGCCATTTTGGATGCAATAAAAACAAATTAAGACTATTACGATTGAGTTTGAATTACGAAAATACTTATAATGATGAAGAGATATGTAATAAAATATGAAATATGCATATTTTTCGTATTCTTACATTAACAGTAGGTTTTTATGTTGATTACGACGTTTAAAGGAAACTAATATAAACACTCATCAATAAGTAGTCATGAATTGGAACAAGTATAAATTTAAAAAAATTGGAAAAGTAAAAAGCACCAGTTCGCGAAAACCAACTTTCCGCACGCTAAACAGCCACGAAAAGTAGCACTTTTTGAGCAACTGTATTAAAAAAAAGTATCAGTTATCCTTCGGTAATAGTTACAAAAAGTAACGTAATAATACCAATAAACAGTTTAAAATTATTTTGCAATCGAAATTCATTTTCTGCCTCCGGATCTATTTCAAAGTTTTCATATAAATATTGTTACATTTTGTATGGTCTGCGGAGTATATAGAATAGAATAAAATTTTATTCGTATTAATTTTATATCTATGTATTATCTCTTTATTCAAACTTTAGCTAAAGAGATATGCTATTATTGTTTCGAAATAGCATGGTAAAGGTTCAGAGCGAATCAATTGAAAAAAAAGTACTCAAAAAGAGATTTTTTTTTTCACGATGACCATACATCTTACGAAAACTTCAACTCAAATCCGGAGACAGTAAAACTCAAGCTAAAAATAAAAATAAAATAAAAATTAAATGAATTACCAAATAGCACTCTTTTTAAACTATTATCCCTAATATTTAATATAAAAAAAGTAAAAATGACCCAGCCTAATGTATGTTTAATATACTTTTCTCAAACATGCTATGTAATATTGATATTACGTTCTGCAGCATAACGCTTTAGGAGAAACCTTTTTTTCTTTACAAGTGAATGAATTCTTTGATTTGCTTTGACAACTGCCAAAAGAATGAAAAAAAGATGAAGGTGTGAAAACTGTCAATGTGAGAAGGAATTGGATGTGATGGTGAAAAAGTGAAGTTATTTTGTGATCTTTTCACAAAATAAAAGTAATTCTGCCATTTCTGCCCATCTATAACAAGTACCGGGTTTATCCAGGATCACGGAAGTTTTTTTAACGTGAATAGCCGACCCTTTAGAAATAAGGAGAACCGCTTTTTGTCGCGGGTAAGTCCGTTCCATATTATATTTTATTATTTTATTGTTTTCATTTCATCACTTTATTATAGCGTGGCCCTTCTCTTCGTCCGCAGTTTTTCATTTTATTTGGAGAACATATTGCTCCTACTTTTTCTGGACACGGATCACGGCGCACGCCATACCACAGTGCCCGGCATAGATCCCTGGTTGCGGCTCCGACATCCGCCTGACCGGAACCGGTATAGACCTGGGCCTGTTTCTCCAAGGAGCTCACTCTCCTCTCTCAAGGGAAGTGACCAACCTATTTCCTACCTACCAATTTTAGGCAATCTACTCAACGTCTTCCTTTTTATATCTTTTATAATTTTATACCACTGTTAAATATTTATTACTCGCAGCCTTCACTCCTGGCTGATTCCCACTGGTACCAGTAGGCTTTAGCCATTTTTTATTTAATAAGATTGATTTCCGTGGCATTTTTATAAAATTGATTTCCGTGGCATTTTATTTAATAAGGTTGATTTCCGTGGCTTGTAAATATCAATATATATATCTTGTAGCATTAATATTTTTTATTTATTCCCAAAATTGCTACAAATTTGGCGCCCGAACTAAAAAAATAACTGTTTTTTTTATTAAATAAACTTTCGATATTAATTTTTTTGTTAAAGAAGGGGGAGGGAGTACGGTCAAACGGCCTTACTGTAACGCTTAGTTTCGTGCCCAAGAACAGTAGTGTTATAATGTCAAATCAAGGTGAAGGATCCATTGGCGACAGTCCACACCGATCTCTAAATCCGTTTGCTGACCCGAATCCACGTCTGCTAACCATGGATAGCGGTGACGTGCACTCAAGTCAATTCGCAGAACCGCCACCGCAGTCTGGGCCATCTCCGTGTCCGATGTATACGAGTCACCAATGGAAACCAGAGTCGCTGACTAAATGGTGTCTTACCTTTTCGGGTGAGAGCTGTGTTCGCGCTTTTTTCGGTCGGGTTGAAGAGGAGGGCATTGCGCGCGGCGTTAAACCATCCTACGTTGTACAGAGGTTTCACGAGCTACTTTCCGGCAGCGCTCTGAAATATTTTCGCGCTATTCGCCATCCGAGGCTTTCGTATGTTGAACTAAAGTCAGCCTTTATGCGCACCTTCGATATTGTTGATTTTGATTTTAAAACAGAACGTCAACTGCGAGAACTGAAACAGTCCGATACTCAGACCGTTATCGATTTCGTCATACAGGTCCGTGACCTTAATGCTAAATTACGTGCCCCAGTCGGTGAAGACGACTTATTTACTATCGTCAAATACGGATTACACAAACGATATCACCCATGTCTTGCCACAAATATTATAAGAGACATGGACGCTTTGCTGGAGGTAGCTAAAAATTTTGAATCATTCCAACCACGACTGGTTCCGGCTACTACAGTGGCTCCGATTAACGCCCTAAGTCCAGCATGCCTTAAGTGTGACATGTTGGGACACGACTATAGGGGGTGTCCAAACGTTCGAGGGGTGGTGTGCTTTCAGTGCAAGCGGGCAGGTGCTGTGACCCGGAATTGTTCCAACTGTAACCCTCCCACGCCACAAAAAAACTAGATGTTGGCGGCACCACGCTCAATCCTTCGGTGTCGCCGATAGTCATAAACAACTCTCTTGATAATAGATTATTTGTCGAAGTTTCTGTTTCTGGTATTCCTGTTAAAGCTCTTTTAGACTCTGGTGCTATGAGGTCTCTCATCGACCTCTCACTTCTTAGGGGTTTAGGTTTAAATTATTACACGGGTACAATGCCAGTAGTGGTATCCGCGGACAATTCACCGATCGAGATTCTTGGTGGAGTAGAACTTACCATTTTTTTTCATGGAATGTATATTACCCACCCATGTCTCGTAGGTAGGAAGTTACCTACACAATTTATCCTCGGAATGGAGTTTTGGGATGTGTGCGGATTGACATCGGTCATCAAACAGTTTTTTGAAGGTGAGAATAGCGGTAAGCTTTTTGTGCCGTCTACTCACGTTCCTGTCAGCGGACGCATCGAGGCTAGTGATACTCGATATTTACATCCGAGAAGAGTCCTTTCTGCCGATCAAGAACTCAAACTCCAGTCCGTTATAAACACCCTGGAAGACATCTCTTCTGACAAGATAGGTCTGGGATGTACATCTTGGTTATCCCATAAAATCGAGACAACTGGACCGCCTATTCGTCAGCGTTATTACCCACTGTCTCCTGTCAAATTGAAGGTCCTCAATGAAGAGATTGATAAGATGCTTGCGATGGGGGTCATACGCCCTTCTCGGTCACCGTGGGCAAGCCCAGTTGTAATGGTGACAAAAAGCGACGGAAGTGTGAGATTCTGCGTAGATAGTAGGAAATTAAACAGTGTTACTATCCGCGATTCCTACCCGCTTCCGCGAATCCAAGACATCCTGGATAACTTACGTGGTGCCAGATACCTCACATCGCTTGACCTCAGGAGCGCCTTCTGGCAGATTCCGCTCGCCGACAAGGACAGCTGTGAACGTACAGCATTCATTGTTCCTCAACGCGGGTTATTTGAATTTGTCCGTATGCCTTTTGGGCTCACGAATGCTGCGTCAGAAATGCAACGGCTAACTGATATGATAGTCAACTATGAATTTTCAGCTGAATCAGACGACTTTGTATTTGGTTACGTGGACGATTTAATTTTAGTATCTCGCGATTTTGATAGTCATCTAAACCTCATCACCAAAGTCCGCGATCGCTTAAGAGAGGCCGGTCTATCTATCAATCTAAAGAAATGTGAATTCTGCAAATCGGAACTCAGATATTTGGGGTACATTGTCAATGAACGCGGGCTCCAGACCGATCCAAAAAAGTTAGAGGCGATTAGTAATTTCCCGACGCCTACGACGGCAAAATCTCTACGGGCATTTATTGGTATGTGCTCATACTACAGACGTTTTGTGGATAATTTCTCATCTATCATCGCGCCTTTAACGTCTCTTATCGGAAAAAAGAAAGGCAAAGATCCCATCAGTTGGACCAGTGAGTCTGAATCTGCGTTTAAGCGATTAAAAACGGTCCTTATTGATTCTCCGGTTATGGCATGTCCAGACTTTACAAAGCCATTCGTGTTGCAATGTGATGCCAGTTCGGTTGGTCTTGGTTCGGTTCTAGCCCAAAATATTAATGGAGAGGAGCATCCAATTGCCTATTACTCACGGTTGTTTTCAAAAGCGGAACGCAATTACTCAACGACAGAACGGGAGCTGCTCTCGGTTTTGGAATCTATTAAACACTTTCGCGGCTATCTCGATGGAATAAAGTTCAAGATAATTACAGACCACATTGCCCTAAAATGGCTCATTACCCTAGACAATCCAAGTGGCCGACTAGCTCGTTGGGCTACTCTAATATCCCAATACGATTTTGAGATCGAGCACCGAAAAGGCGCATTAAACGTTGTCCCAGACGTTCTTTCTCGTCCCCAGATTGGTTTGATTTCCTTCAGACGGGGTGACAGCATAACGACTGACCCCTGGTTCGAGAGGGTGTTTACAGGTACAACAAGATCGCCACAAATATTTCCGGCGTATGCAATACGGGATGGGGTTCTAATGCGTAAGATGGCGGTTAATAATCCTTTAGAGACTAACTCCTGGCGGACGGTTTTGCCTAAAGATAAAATAAGAGAGGCTATCGCTGAGATTCACAACGGGTTCCCGAATGTTCACCCTGGGGTCATGAAAACTTATTTAAAATTGAGAAGTTTATACTATTGGCCAAATATGTATCGCGATGTAACCGAATACCTTGGGGAGTGCCAAGTCTGTAAAGCATACAAGATTTCTAACACACAACCGCGTGGGCACCAGCTTTATCCAAGACCTGTATACGCTCCACTAGATTTAATTTCCATAGATTTGGTGGGTCCTCTTCCGATAGCCTATTACGGATATAGATATATTTTAACCATAGTTGACGTTTTTACAAAATTTGTATGGTTGGTACCTTTGAAGAAGGCTGATACGAGATCTATCACAGTTGCTTTGGAGTCGGAAGTGATATTGCGCTATGGAACGCCATTCAACGTTCTTTGTGATAACGCGACTGTTTTCCGTAGCATAGCATTCGTAGATTTTTTAAGGTCCTACGATATTCCCGGTCCGTGTTACACGCCCTATTACACGCCTCAGGCCAACGTCGCTGAACGTTACAATCAAACCGTAATCACGACTCTTAGTATTCTGACAGGTAATGATAATCGCACTTGGGCAAGGAATTTGCCAAAAGTAGCATTATATTTAAATTCATGCGTAAACCTCGCAACTTCATATACCCCTAATTTTTTAATGTATGGACGTGAGGTGGAGACTATGCGACAACGTGCCCATTCTCAGACTCCAGGCCCAGAGTTGGTCCGTAGTCGGAGTGATCGCGCCTTGTGTCTTGTAGCACTCCAAGACATCTATGCGAAAGTTGCTGATTCCTTGTTTTTTGCTTTTCAACGGAACGCAAACACCTATAATGAGAAAAGGAAGGCTGTTATGTTTCAGCCAGGTGAAATAGTATGGCGGAAGAATTTTCAACGTTGCCCTGTCGGAGAAGGAACTGGCGGGAAGTTCGCTCCGCGGTTTGTCTCGTGTCGCATAGTCAGACGTATTTCGCCGCAAGTTTATGAACTGGCTGACGTAAGCTCACCACACGTTGGTTTTTATCACGTCAAAGACATCTTAAAGTAGCTTTCGGGAAAGTTGCGATAATTTAGTTTTTTTTGTTGTTTACATAATTCGTTTCGCGAGTGTCATAAGGTACCGTTTGTTTGCGCCTGGTTGCATCTTCATAACAATCATTTGTTGTTAGTGTTTAAAGTTTTTTTTATTGGTTACAAAGAAAGGACACCTTGGTTAAGGATCAATTGTTTGCGGGTTCATTTCCCATATTTGTAACATAACTATGAAGTAATACTAGAAACTTCAGTCTGACCTTTTTAGTTGTTGGAGGTGCTTTTTTTTTGGTATTTGTGTTGAGATACCTTTCATAACAACCACCTTTTTTTTGTGTATGTTAGAGGATGTCTGCAGCATAACGCTTTAGGAGAAACCTTTTTTTCTTTACAAGTGAATGAATTCTTTGATTTGCTTTGACAACTGCCAAAAGAATGAAAAAAAGATGAAGGTGTGAAAACTGTCAATGTGAGAAGGAATTGGATGTGATGGTGAAAAAGTGAAGTTATTTTGTGATCTTTTCACAAAATAAAAGTAATTCTGCCATTTCTGCCCATCTATAACAAGTACCGGGTTTATCCAGGATCACGGAAGTTTTTTTAACGTGAATAGCCGACCCTTTAGAAATAAGGAGAACCGCTTTTTGTCGCGGGTAAGTCCGTTCCATATTATATTTTATTATTTTATTGTTTTCATTTCATCACTTTATTATAGCGTGGCCCTTCTCTTCGTCCGCAGTTTTTCATTTTATTTGGAGAACATATTGCTCCTACTTTTTCTGGACACGGATCACGGCGCACGCCATACCACAGTGCCCGGCATAGATCCCTGGTTGCGGCTCCGACATCCGCCTGACCGGAACCGGTATAGACCTGGGCCTGTTTCTCCAAGGAGCTCACTCTCCTCTCTCAAGGGAAGTGACCAACCTATTTCCTACCTACCAATTTTAGGCAATCTACTCAACGTCTTCCTTTTTATATCTTTTATAATTTTATACCACTGTTAAATATTTATTACTCGCAGCCTTCACTCCTGGCTGATTCCCACTGGTACCAGTAGGCTTTAGCCATTTTTTATTTAATAAGATTGATTTCCGTGGCATTTTTATAAAATTGATTTCCGTGGCATTTTATTTAATAAGGTTGATTTCCGTGGCTTGTAAATATCAATATATATATCTTGTAGCATTAATATTTTTTATTTATTCCCAAAATTGCTACAGTTCTTTATATTAGGCTGGGAAGTATCACGTTTCAGGCGCGGCTAGACGAGAGGTCTGTAATGAAATTTCATACAAAGTTGCAGGCCTAGGCCGGGAAGTGGCTTTTTTTTAATTTCTATTTCACATATAATTGTGGCACAGCATCATGGCATTCAGCCATTTTTTTTTAACCTGACGGGCTCTATGGCACTATGGCCATTCGAGCGGTAGGACTGTGTGGGGGATGGTAGCCTGGGGAAAATCCAGGACCCTTCCGCATCACACGAGACGGTTTTGCTACGCTGGAAGCTGGAATACTCCTAGTTTAAAAAAAAAACGATATTTGATTGATATATATAGTTGGTCAAGCAAATCTTGTTAGTAAATAAGAACAAAAAAAACTATACTCATCCTTTTCTTTTGGGTGTTAGTACTAGTGTAAGACAAAGATAGTATGATTCTCTCTGTCTATGTTTGAAATAAGACAGTCCTTTGACAAACTATATACCTATATTAAACGTTTGAGAAAAGCACTATACATACATCGGCGTGAAAACGGATTGTCGGCCTCATAACTATCCGGCCTCACTACGTTCGGCCGTATATTCTATTCGGCCGGCAACCCCTTCCTTCCCGGCCTCTGTAGTAATGTATTATAGTTGAAAATCTGCAGTAACCCTTTCACCACCAAGAAATTTAAAGGCGTCGTAAGAATCGTTGTACGTATAGTTTCCAGTATAAGGTATATTATGTACTTATTATTTACGTGCTTGTTTACGTAGAGAATGCCATTCGGTATTAAGTCCGCTATTATTTGCACAATGTTGTATATATTTTGTGCAATAAAGTTTAAATTAATAATACTGGTATGAAACAGTAGCTCATAGTATAGTATAGCTCACCGAATGTGTAGGTTTGATCCTGCTCACGTCTACGTCTCCTGAATAGTTGTATATATAGTTGCAAACTTTCTTTTTGCTTAAATAGCCCCCTCGTTTATAATCCACTGACTTACATAATTATGTGTGACAGACACACAAGTGATCCTATAGGATAGGAGTTCCATGTTTCCTGTTTGATGTACAGAACCCTCTAAATGAAGTTTATTATCAATATATTTAATTTCGTAAATTATTAGGTATCTAAGTCTGTAAAATTACTCCTAGTTGTAAGGAAAATTTGTTATATCCAGGGAATTGTGTTTTGAATCTTAATTTTAACAAATTAGAATTGCATTTGTCTTGGCAAGTTGGTAAGAAGCTACTGATTAAGGTGTACATCTGAAGTATAGCCCTTTACGGAAGTGAAACGTGGACAATGACCCTAGGAGATAGAAAGAGAATAGAAGCATTTGAAATGTGCTGCTGGAGACGTATGGAAGGTATTAGTTGGAGAGACAGGATAACGAATGAGGAAATAAGAAGAGTGAGTGAAAGAAGAGCTATTCTGAACAAATAGACGGGGGAAAATGATTGGACACTTAATACGACATGACTACTTCTTTAAAACTATCCTGGAGGGGCGGATAGGAAGGAAGCGGGGTAGAGGAAAACCCAGACGCAGCTTTTTAGATCAAGTGAAAGAAAAAGTAGGGGTCGTGTCGTATCAAAAAGTCAAAGAGCTGGCGCGGGATAGGGAAAGCTGGAAGATACTCCACCGACAAGAGAATAACTCTTAAGTTAATGATGATGATGATGGCAAGTTTTGATCCATGGGAGGCTACATGATAAAGGTATTGCTTGATTAATACTAGGATTAGTATACATTTTTTTATGACTTAAAAAAGTTTTACAGTAAAAATATTATAATTCATGAGTATATAACACATATCACATTCAAATAATATTCAATCTTATCACCTACTTAAAAACAAAAAAATTATAAAATACATGTTTTTATTATTTAAAAAAATCATAACTGTGCTGAATAGAATAATATAATGTATGTCAAAATGGGGTACTTGCAACATCATCTGTAGAGCTGAAACCTGACACAAACAGTGTGAATTGTACATATAACTGGGAAGTCCCTTCATTTTATTTATATTGCATCATTGTTTGAATAACCTTCTTTTATCTTCAATATTATGAATCATTTTGAAGCGATGGCACATATCAATTTGAGTGTTGCAATGGTACTGTACTTACCTAAAACAACATGTTTATACTTCAACTTAAAATTACTAATTATCAAATACTCGTATTCCTCCTTCTGTCCTTTTTTTAATTTTATTGTTTTTCTTTACTTGGCGATCCAGTTTCATCTTGACTCTTATCTTCATTCATCACTTCCCAATACGATGGTGGTGAATCACTGATGCTTGCTTCTAGGCCAGTTTCAAAATTGTCTTCTAGTTCTACGATCCCAGAACAATCTCCATAATGACCCTCTCCAATAACTACTGGTATAACAGATGTTGCGTTTCTATGTGGAAACGGTAAATTAATGGTTACTCGAACATAGAACTCTTTGCTTATTATTTTACAATGCTGAATTGAATATAAGTATGGTGGTGTTGGAACTACACATGCAAAGTTTGCAGTTTTGTATGCTAAGACCGGTGGGGTGGTGCATGTACACCCACCGATTGTATTATCAACAACTTTTGTATTATTACTGAACATCCCTTCTGCTGTGTATGTTGTCCTGCTGCACAGCTCAGTTGTGAGGTAAGGTATTACTGTATCACTGTCATTAGTCACAGACAAATCCAAAGTAGCATTCTCACCAGGTGTTAAAAAGGACTTTGAAATCCGCACTTTCAAATCCACAATATGATCAGTAGAAGAAAATAACTTAAACAGTTTCTTTTGGAGCCCATACGTTAGTGATTCTACAGGAATAGTGGGGTTAACATTTCCATATACAGTGATTTGTTTCTCAAACCTCCTTGCAAGACTAAAAAAACTTGGCTTCTCAAACTTCACCTTTACCTGGTAGGTGATGTTGCTGTGTTTATCTTCAAAGCTGGATGGTATATCATAAGGCATGATAAACTCGAATCGAAATTCATACGCCCCAACTGGCAACGTCATTGTTTCATCCGACGGTTTATTAAGAATATTCACATGCATTATCAAAAACACTTCTTTGCCGATGTAGGTGTATGAATTGTTACCGTCGTGTTCTGTCCATTTGCATTTCGCCGTGCCGATAAGGGATAGAACAGCCGTCTGGTATTCGGTTGGTTCGTCAATTGCGTAGCTAAGTATCCCGTTGATAGGTTGACCGGCCCGGTGGATACCTTCCCGAGGTTTCCGTATATATATCCGACACGACACACCCATGTTTGTTTTTAAGACAATTGACACATGAAATTTTAATAATTTAATGCTGTTTGACAGCGTACTGCAAGATTCAAGTTTCCAAACAAAAATAAACAGTAATAAAACTAATAAACACATGAATGTCATTGCCGCGCCGGGTGTAAGTTGGGAGGCTGGTAGTCAAGAAAAAACTTTATTCCAGGGTAATAGTCGCTATTTTAGAGTAGCTGACACGTTTGACACAAAACGTCATTTTTGACATGCCATATTGCCATATGGAGCTATAGTGCTCACAGACGGGCGTACCGGACCGCGACCTAGGTCTGGTCAGCTTATCTCTTTCTCATTTGGGGTCATCCATTAATTACATTACACGTTTAGGGGGTGGGAGGGGGTCAAGAAAATGTGACATGTTGTGACAAGGGGTGGGGGGGTCACAAACTTTGTGACGTCATTAACTTTATCAGTAACCGAAATGTGACGTCACACCAGGGGCGAGGGGTTTGATAAATGTGACCAAGCGTGACAAGGAAGGGGAGGGCCAAAAAACCTAGAAATTCGTGTGACGTAATTAATGTATGACCCCTTTTCACTCTTAGCTGCGTCCTTGACAGACGTACGGCGAACAACCTTCCACTCGATCGAACAAGCTTCGGAACGTACCAAGGTCGCGTTATAGCTTTCACTACACCTTAAGCCTACTCCACACGTACTCGAATCGCGGGCGAGCGGGCATCGCAGATCTGCGAACTTGACTCCACACTCGCGTTTCGCGCACAAGTGTGGAGGGGCTTGACAAATTATACAAGGACGAAGCTATAAGTTAGAGCGAGAAAGAGATATTTTGACCTCACCAAGGTCACATAGGCGGACACGCTATACCGCTATACATCAAAAATCACTTGCATTTCAATGTGTGAATGACACGTCTGTACACGCGTCATGCGTCATAGTGTGAGTAAGTTGCTTAAAAATAGTACTGAGCGGCCGGCAAACGGCCGTCAATCTGCTGTCGCGGGGCGAGGTAATTCGAGTCGGGGCGGGGCGGTGCGTGGCTGTTCTTTATGATAATACTATTACTTATTCTGTGCTAAGGTCGCGGTGCAGTGCCGTAGTCTGTTACGCTTTAACGCAAAATCGCATCTGGGCGTATGTGAAAGCCTTTTAGTTTACTAGCGACCCGCCCCGGCTTCGCACGGGTTACACCATGAATCTAGTATAACTGGATCGGTCATGAGGGGTGGGGGAAAATGACCGAACGGGATAGTCTTATCTATCTTTCAGTAGGAGTAGCAGAGAAAGCGCTGTTATTGTTTGTCCTTGTCATAGTTTCACTTTTCCACCGCTGCCACAACCGAGGTTGTGGCAAACAAATAAGTACGTGACATGTCATGTTTGTTCGTTGCTTGTTTAATTATCGTTGTTTTGTATGAAATTGTGCTTTCTCTTACGAAATATAGTGATGGTTAGCGTTTTGAATGCTTGAACTTTGATAAAATACTGGTGAATTGTTCTGTAATAGTCGCTCTGAGCAAAAATATGAGATCATAACCTTTCACACGTAAGTACGGTATTTTACACCTTCCTCTTAACGCAATATGTGAGAATAACATCGTAAAATTACGTTACACTCAAAGCAATGTAGAATCAAACGATTTCAATAAAAATATCACAATTATTTACGCAAATGAACAAAACATTATTTGTAAAATTATCCGCCCAAATTACGTAGGTAGGTAGGAGTCTGAGGTCAGCCATTTTTAAACTTCTTCTTAATTTAGCTGCATAACAATCATGTTAGGGATACCAGATGAAAATATCATAATTTTATGGGTAATTTTGACATCGAAGTTTTTTCGTACTTCTAATTCCAAAAAATAAATAAACAAATGTTGTGAAGATTAAATGTGGTGTACATTAATTGGTGTGATTGCGATTTGTGATTTCTTTAAATTAAAACCCATAATACATTTTATTTTACGTTTTATTTACTAAACATGTTTAGTTTTGTACCACCTGCGCGAATTATAGGAGGTATTTCATTGTTTATACGCCTAAAAAGAAAGGCCCATTGACATTTTATTTAACAATTTTTTAATACCGTCAAACAAGCTAACTTTGCCTCCAGGGTAATCGCCCCAACGTGATATCAAATATTGGGGTAATTTTTACCAATATGGTATCCCCACGTTTATGACGTCATCTATGTCTATCCCTTACGGGCGCACGCGTATAGCTGGTCTATGTAATGCTAGGTCTATGGGTTACACAAAACCTTTAAGCGCCCTCCACACTCATGCGCGAATCACAGCGCAAAGCCGCGAACGTATGTGTGGCGTCGATTTCGCAGATTGTTCACGCCTTTTCGCGCCTAGTTCTCCGTTTTTTGTCGGTTTATCGGCCCGCGTCAACGGAGGCGCGAAACGCGAACTGGCAAGACTCCACATTACAGACTATTTTGACTCATCTGTAGCAAGATAAATATGAATCATATTTATTATATAAAACGGCTATATATTGTTACACAACAAAACAAAATGGAAAAATAGCTACAGCACGTATGATGCCGTAGATAAATGACAGTTAAAGAGAGGCTGGCAACCCGAGCCAAGTAAACATCTCATACGCGAGCTCCGTCAATTTTTATATCCGAATTCCGTACAAACATCGATAAAAAAAGAAGATTTTGTGTGGAAGGAGTGCTATGCTCTGCCTACCTTGGAATTAATAAGTCAAACATTCCAACTGCCGCGCACTGGACACTAAACAGAATGGTGAGAAGACCTATTTGACCGTTAATACATTGTTTTTGAACCACAAGTATCCTTTCACACCACAATTCTCCAAATAAAGAACGGTACTGCTAACAGCTGATTGGAGCTCAGAATAATGACTAAAGCATAGAAGTCGGGCAAAAATGCTTCGCAAATATGTATACCCGTACTTTACTTCCTTACGAATTAGATAATGTGCCGAAAAGAGATGCATATATGCTTGTTATTTCTCATTCACGTACGGTGTCATAAGTTTGATAGTTTGCTAGGGATGTGACTGTGTCGACTTTTTATATCGATAAATTATGCATAAGTTTATGTGCCGTGTAAAAGAATAATCACGAAATTGGCAAATTGATAATAGTCTGGCTAATGAAAGTTGAACCTGAAAAAACGCGGCAATTTCAAGAAATCTGTAGCAGGCTGCTCGTTGAAATGAAATGAAATGCGTGGAATACAAGGATTGCATAACTTTTATACTTTTTATAATTTTCATATTCTAAAAATCATTAAAAAGTATAAAAATTATGCAATCCTTGGAATCAAAGAGCCGCCTGATATGAGGATTAATGCATGTACCTAATATAGCTTTTATCTCATTTGCAGTCTACTCAGAACCGTCTAACTATACCTCTCGTTTTTTTATCATTAGAAAGAAGGCGAGCGATCTTAACGTGTCGTTTTATCGAAAAACACTTTGAAAATAAGTCACAACAAATATAATATACGATCATTTACCTTTTGCTTTCATAAGTAAAATATTACTATATTTATAAAAAAACTTGTCAATAAAAAGACACGTGGAAATGGTTTACCGTTTTTTCTAATGCTAAAAGACTAAGTATAGTTTCTAATCATGTACAGTCAGCTGCAGAGAAAAGGCACCCCCCCTGCATACAAAGTTCTGTAAATTAGTATGGACGTGGGGTACCTTTTCTCTGCAGCTGACTGTACCAAATAGGAAATGAAAAAAAAAACGTTCGTGTAATATATTTTTTTTATTTAATAATAGGGAATATTACGCGAAACTCGGCGTAGGTGGCGCCACTATCACAATCTGAGAGTCTATCGCGAAACAAGAAAATCGAACTTTCGTTATCTAACATCTCTGTCACTCTTGCGTATTCGAGCGATAAAGAGGCAGCTAGATAACGAAATTTCGGATTCGAGTTTTCCGGTAGGTCCCCTGAAAACTTGTCAAAAACCTGTTAAAGGTACAGTATGAATAAGTTACGATACGGTGCACTAAAAAAGCTAGTGCTGCTCTCTGGTGGCAGAACATTGCAGTAATTAATATCCCCTATTCCTCGTCCTTTGGAAATCTGAAATAAAAAGTTGAGTTTTGTGACCAACAATATTAATAAAAGGAACATTCATCAATGATCATTAATAAATCAATGTCTTTTTTATTAGAGTTCCGTACCCAAAGGGTAAAGACGGGACCCTATTACTAATACTTCGCTGTCCGTCTGTCTGTCACCAGGCTGTATCTCATGAACCGTGATAGCTAGACAATTGAAATTTTCAGATGATGTATTTCTGTTGCCGCTATAACAACAAATACTAAAAAGTACGGTCCCCTTGGTGCGCGCGTCCGACCCGCACTTGACCGGTTTTTAGTATTAAACTATAGTCTGGCAAACACAATTTGTCAGTAAGTAAGAACAAAGAAAACTATAGGTACAGTCGAAGGCAAAAATATCGATCCAGACAAATGGCTTAAAAATATGTGAACACGATTTTATTGTCTGAGCGTACACATATTTTTGAGACTTTGGGAATGTATATATATTTATGCCCTTGACTGTACTCATCAATTAAAATGAGACAGTCCTGGGCCAAACTATAAGAAAGCTGTAAATGTCGATAGGTTATTGATCTGAGGTCGATACATCACTATGCCAAAAATATAACCTTTCATACTTAGCAGAAAAGTTCGAAAATTTATGCAAAAATCTATATAGACTTGAATGCAAGTAATAATTACATAAACAATATATCGATTTCTATGTTTAGGGTCAGGTCCTATAAATTAATTTCTTCAAAATTGAACAAAACTCACCGATTAAAGGTTATCGGTTCGTGCGTATTTTCTTTTCTTCCTGTATGCGATTTACAGCCCTCGATCACACAAGACATTATTACAAAGGGAACTTCAAACCATTACAAATAAAAACTCAACACGTTTTCCAACAATCTTTCAGGAATAGCAAGAATATAATTAAAATAAACCAAGATGACCGCTGAAACATCCCGAAATATTTCAACTAAAATAATACGACTATGTCAAGTTGTTACAGTTGACACCTACCTGTGAAATAACGAACTTATATTTTATTTGGCTGGATTATATTATAGAACCACATAGGACCATTTGACATTTCCCTCAGTTCATCTTATGACAATACTGAAAAAAAACGAAAGAACTTGCGGATTGTTGTCTCACTCACTCATAGACAAAAAGTAATAACGTGTTGTGAATACGATATCTTTTACCAAGCTTTTATTTTTGCCCGGCTTCTTTGCTTTAGTCATTATTCTGAGGATTGGAGATACGACTGACACTGACAGCGCGCCGACGTGACAGGCACAATAAGTGTTGCCATACCAAAATAACTGAAAGCTGCGTTCAAGTAATTTCTGCGTTTACGAAGATAGGTGTTAGACCGTAAATTACCGACGAAACTTTTACCACCACATACATACACGGAAAAAGGAAAAGAAAAAAGAAAAAGAAAAATGATCTGTTATGAGTGTAAGAGGAAGATTGAAAGGGGGGAATTATTGGGTTGTACCCTCTGTCAAACAACTTATCACTACGCTTGCTTCAACTATACCACAGCGTATGTCAGAGAACATGGCAATGAGCTCAAAAATAATTGGAAATGTCCCCCGTACGCAGCCACTGCCCGCAGACCACGTGATGATAACACGCCAGCGTCCCCAGCGTGGTTGAGGCAACCGCAGATAGTCGACGCAAATAAACCGTTAGACGACAGTAATGTCTCGAAGGTGATGGAGGACACCAACATAATGAATACTCCATCTCCAAATCATCAGGCAAACAACCCTCTTGTCGCGGAGGTGATGACTACTGATGTGGAAAACATATCTTTTGACAAATTCAGGCTTTTAATTAAAACAGAATTTGAAACTATGAAGGAGAGCCTTTCCGAATCTATTACCAGGAATATAAAACAAGCACTATTAATCGAAGTGAACTCAAGAATAATACTTAAAGAAGACATATCTCGAGATTCATCTCTATTAACTCAAGAACAGAAGCGACTCCAACTAAACATAAATATCACGAACGAAAACATTAAGCAACTAGAGTCTGAGAACTCAAAGCTACGTGCGGAAGTAGAAGCTCTAGCTAAAAAACTTGACGACAAGAATCAAATGGCAAATGAAGAAACGAATTATAATAAAAGTATTGTCCTCTACGGAGTAGAGAAGTACCCAGGCGAAAATAGCTATGTACTTATAGAACGCGTTACTAATGTATTCTACGACATGCTGGGCACAGATATCAACGGGTTTATTGAGGACATAAGAAGGATAGGAAGACGTGGACATCGTAGACCTGTACAGATCGAACTTATAAAGCAAGCGGATGAGGAACTACATTCTAAACAATAAACACATCTTTAAAAATACAGGCTTTGCAGTCTCGGAATTCATGGACACGAAGACATTAATACAGAGACGAGTACTCAGAGAGACTCTACTAAATGCGCGAACGCGCGGTCTTCGCCCTATAGTGAAAAATGGAAAGGTATTTGTAAATGGATACGAATACTGCAGTGACCTGCCACTAGACATGGAGCAGCAACAAACAAGCGGGCCAGACCGAAGCTTCAGTTCCCAAGAAAGCTCCAACCCAAATAACGAAACACACATATCTGGGACAAAAGAAACACCATAAAACTACCTTTCGGGCCTAATAATTTGCATATTGTATTCCAAAATATGCAGAGCTTATGGAACCAGACCCACCTGCTCCAGGCGTTTACAGAAGAAAAACCTCAAACACAAATATTAAGCATCTCGGAAACCTGGCTCAATAAGGCAAAGGAAGAGCTATTGGAAATAGAAGGATATAGTGTCAGCTCGTCCTTTTGCCGTACGCAACACGAAGGAGGAGGAGTGCTTATAGCAACGAAAAATGGATTAGAATGTCTTGACAGACCAGATATTACCTCAATTTCTCTGGAAAAAAATATAGAAATATGTGCGATTGACCTGCCACAGGCAAACCTCTTAGTTATAAATATGTACTGGCCAAATAGTAAGCGAGAAATAGAACTATTCTATACAAGTCTAGAAAAGCTTCTAAAATTAATAAGTCTTAGACAAGAACAAAAATATTGTAATAGGAGGCGACTTCAACGTGGATTTCCTTGCAGACAATAGCGAAATAAATAGGCTGTCTAGTTTAATGCTATCCTTTAACTTTCACCAAAAAGTCAGAGAGCCAACTCGTGTTACACCCACTTGTTCCAAATGTATTGATTTAATATTCACCAACTTTAACACCAATGATTCCATATTGCATTCCACGAATACGGGTTCTCATTCTCAGATCACAAAACTATCTTACTTTCTATACCCATATCCACTCCAAACTTGCGAACCCTAACGATTTATAAAAGACATTTTAATAACGAAAGTATCACGAAGTTCCGAAATGAAATTCAAAATATAAATTGGAATGCACTATTTTCTTATAACAGTAACGCCAACGAAAACTACAACAAATTTAATAAAATATTAGAACTAGCTCTTAATAAATGTATCCCTAAAAAAATCGTGAAAATTAAATTAAAACCTAAAAACACATTTTTAACCCCGGGGATAAGAATTTCATGTAAAAATAAAAGATTGTTAAAACTTCTTGTATCTCAAACCAAAAGTGAGGTACTACGCTGCCACTACAAGCAATATTGTAAAGTATTAAAAAAAGTTATAAGCAAATCAAAAAGAATAAACAATAAAAATAAACTAGAAAAATCAAATAACAAACCGCAAACTATGTGGAAAATCGTTAACTGTGTAACGAACAAAAATAAACCACAAAGGAAAAATAATCTTCAAATTAAGAACCCAAATGAAACAGTAATAAACGAACCAACACAAATAGCTAACACCTTCAATAACTACTTTACGGCCGTACGAAGCACTCAATCAACAGCTAAAATCAGAGGGCCATTAACGAATGCAATAAATAAATAATTCTTTCTCAGTCCGACAGAGCCTAAAGAAATACAATTAATAATAAAAAATAAAACCTCATTCGGCATAGATGAAATTCCCTCCTCCTTGATTAAATCGTGCGCGGATTTTTTAACTCACCCACTGACGTGGCTTATAAATCAATCATTTTCGGAAGGATTTTTTCCTGATGTTCTTAAGACCTCAGTAGTAAAACCTATTCATAAAAAAGGTGACAAACAAGACATAAATAACTATAGGCCCATTTCACTTCTCTCAACAGTAGCAAAAATATTTGAAACAGCAATGATAAACCGACTATACTCTTATTATGAAAAATTTAAAATACTGCATGATAACCAAGATGGATTTAGAGAAAACCGCTCTACTACATTAGCTATTTACAAATATGTTCAGGGTATTATAAATGAAATAAACAATAAAAAATACGCCGTGGGACTCCTGCTCGACATGAGCAAAGCTTAGGATAGAGTTAACTACGACATCCTATTAGATAAATTGTACAATACCGGAACGAGGAGTGGCTCACAAATGGTTCAAGTCCTACCTCAGTTACCGTGTTCAATTAGTCCAAATAGAACATACAAACTTCGAAACTGGCCAAATACAACATTTCAGATCCGATAGAGTAACCCAGACAGGCTCGATCCCCCAAGGTAGTGTCTTGGGATGTTATTTTGTTCTTAATCTATATAAACGACTTACCAAATGCAATTGAGGACCAATGCGCACTATTCGCAGATGACGTTTCGGTGTTGTTCTCGTGTTCTGATAAAAATGAAGCTGAAAATAAACTAACTGTAACAATGAAAAAAATTGAAAGCTGGATGGATATTCATAATCTTCAACTCAATCTAGAAAAAACCAAAATAATCCAATTTAAGCCCTACCAAAAATCAGCATTGCCAATTACTTTTAATTACAATAATACAACATTAGAATCTGTTGATTCAGCTACCGTACTGGGTATCGATCTAGACACTAACAGGAATTGGAAAGCGCACATCCAGAGACTGTCAAAAAAGCTGTCCTCCTTTTTATACGCACTACAACACATCAAACGGGCGGCCGACTTCCAAACTGCCATTTCTGTATACTATGCATACGCGTATTCAAGAATGACTTACGGTCTCGTTCTATGGGGTAATAGTACTGACATGGATAAGATCTTCATTCTCCAAAAGAGATGTGTCAGAATAATAACAAATTCTGATCAAATGGAGTCGTGCCGACCTCTTTTTAAGAAACTCCAAATACTAACTCTACCGTCAATGTACATCCTTGAATCATGCAAATTTGCTAGGAAACATACGGAGTTGTTTACTCCGACAGCACCAGAAATCAAAAGAAACAATAGAAACTTAAATAAACTTCAATTACCCCTCTCAAAACTAAAAATAGTCTCATCGAGCCCTCACTACATGCTAATTAAAATATACAACCACCTACCAAACTCCCTAAAAAATATTGAAAAACTGCCGATTTTTAATAAACACTTAAAAACATTTTTAGTCAACAAATGTTATTACAATGTGACTGAATTTTTAAACGATAAACATGATTAACAATGTTAATTTAAATGCATGTTAGTTCTAAGTATATTGCTGTGCCCTTGCAGGGTGTCACATGTTAACCCACCTACTTATAAGCTCCCACCTAATAATGTGTAATGTGATATGCAATAAACAATTTTGAATTTGAATTTGAATTTGAACTCGATCAGCTGATGCTTTTCCGCCATCTTGGCGCGAACCAAACTGCGAAATCGCCGTGAAGTTTGCGAGTGTGGAGTCATACGTGACCATCGCGATTTATGTTCTCTCCGCCAAGTCGCGCCGCGATTCACGCACTTAGTCTGGAGGCTATACATTGGTGTGTACTGTGTAGTCATATCTGGCAGGTCATTAATAGCTAATGTGATACAATAGTAGATTGTGTTACAAGGGAGCAAAATGACATTGTTTAAATTGTGTAATGTACGGAACCCTTGGAACGCGAGTCCGACTCGCACTTGGCCGGTTTTTTAAGGTATATTTTACACGAAATACCTACTGATAACTAATTCAGTTCTAAATGATGACTGATCGCGAGTCGCGACACGATGTTTTTTGTTTCATTCACAAAAAAATACTAATTGTGAGGTCAATTAACTAACATATACATTCCGTGCAAAGATAAAAATATCACTTTGTTTTGTTTTGGTTTGTTTTATAATTTGTACAGATGAAACGCCATCTTATATCACTGTTATTACGATCTATTTACGATTGAATATAATATATTCGGGATTCTCTTGATATTATCAAGAGAATCCCTCATTTGACAGTGACAGGACAACATGCATGCTGAGATCGTTCAAGCAAAATTTAAAAGCGACGTATTTATTATAACGCTTTAATTTTCTAATAATTTATCATATTTTAGAATTACATTTTATCTAATCGACGATAACGCGCTATCAGTTTAATTGTAGGTAATTGAAATTTTACTGATATACCTATCCAAGCAGTAAGGTATTATGTTATTTTCCTGTCTCGTTATAGAGTATGTACAACACCTTGGCTTTGATAAGGAAAACAAATGAATTAGTGTGTATCCCGTCCCATAATGTATCTTACATATTGCTGAAATCTTTAGAGGTAAATATTTAAATTATTAGCTTGTTTAGCGCCGCTTGTATCCCACTAACCCGGAGTTAACCGGTTAAATCGTTAACCCAGTGTCAAATTGTCCTGGTAACCATGGCAACTCCAGATTTAACCGGTTAACCCCGGGTTAGTTAGTTAGTGAGATGGTGCAAGTAGATACAGATGTAATGCATAATTGTTTTCCATCGTATTTCGTATTTGACATGCTACTTTAGTCGACCTCAGTAGTACTTTTTGTACCAAGACTGACTGAATAAAATAGCAAGACACGTTTGTATGTTTCCGTGAAAATACGATGAATAATAATTTTTAAGAAAAAAAAACCGACTTCAATGGGGGATGCCGCTGAAAGTTTACTTATTGTTGATGGTGCACTCCTAGATTCCAGACAATGAAATGAAATAGACAGCATATTATCCTAATCCATCTTTTGACTAATTTTGCCTAATTGCCTAATTATTATAATATTGCCTAATAATGTAGAAAAGGAGGTAAAACCACCCACTATTCTAGTAGCATTTGGTTTTTGTAAGGGTCGCAGTTCTGACCTAACCTAGCCTACTTTTCTGATAGCATTTCGTTTCTGTAAGGGTCACAGTTCTAACCTAACCTAACCCACTTTTCTAGTAGCATTTCCGGGTCCGGGTCTGGGTCCGTATCCGATTCCGGGTCCGTGTCCGGCTGTCCGGGTCCAAGTTTGGGTCAGAGTTCGGTCCGGGTCCGGATCCGAGTTGGGGTCCATGTCCAGACCCGGGTTCGGGTCCGAGTCCGGGTCCAAGTTTGGGTCTGGGTCCATAAGGAAGAGAACAAATCGCCAAACGTGAACTATGTGTCATTGAAGAGTTCCATTCTGATCATCATCAGCAGTTCCACTAAATCAAATGTCACTTTTTAAAATGGAAATGCTGGATTTGTTGATGAAAATACAAAAATCACAATATGTATGCATTTCACATTTGAGGAGTTCCCTCGGTTCCTCATGGGTCTCATCATCAGAACTCGAGCTTGACAAAAATATGCCTTAAAAACTTAAGTTGCTTAACAAACATAAAGAAGAGGACAAATCGCCAAACGTAAACTATGCGTCATTAAAGAGTTCCATTCTGATCATCATCAGCAGTTCCACTTCATCAAATGTCACTTTTTAAAATGGAAATGCTGGATTTGTTGATAAAAATACAAAAATCACTATATGTATGCCTTTCACATTTGAGGACTTCCCTCGATTCCTCATGGATCCCATCATCAGAACTCGAGCTTGACAAAAAAGTTTCTTGAAAACCTAACTTGCTTAACAAACATAACGAAGAGGACAAATCGCCAAACGTGAACTATGCGTCATTGAAGAGTTCCGTTCTGATCATCGTCAGCAGTTCCACTTCATCAAATGTCATTTTTTTAAATGTAAGTGCTTGATTTGTTGATGAAAATACTAAAATCACTATATGTAAGCCTTTAACATTTGAGGAGTTCCCTCGATTCCTCATGGATCCCATCATCAGAACTGCGTTTTGACAAAAACGGGACCAATCTGTATGTATATACTTACAATCAAAAAAAGAATTTTCAAAATCGGTCCAGAAATGACGGAGTTATGGAGTAACAAACATTAAAAAAAAAAAAAAAACAAAAAAAACACAACCGAATTGATAACCTCCTCCTTTTGAAACCTTAAAGTCGGTTAAAAAGAATTATGCAGTGCACTACTTACATCTGTACTTTTACATTTAAATTTTAATAAGTAACTAGTTAACTACTAGCTATTATTGTTTGCGCTGTGTTTATTAGAAAATTTACTGTTTCATTATCAAATTATATGAAATATTCAAATTATAAATCAAATTTTTATTATTTAATTACTTATTATGAATTTTAATATTGTAATTGTAATCTATTATAGTAATTATTAGATAACATTTTTTTCGAAAATTTGCATGTCATTGTGCCACTGAATACTGTACACCATTTAACAAAACACCACCAGCTGTATTTTAGAACTAAGTATTCTTGCAAATAAAAAATATTTATCTTATCTTTATCATTTTTACGTTAATCGACTTTGTGACTCGTCTAATATAAAGTTACAGCAATAATACATATTATTTTTCTTATATTTCACTTGTGATTTATTTTAAGATTACTATAAAGATAAAGTAATAAATATTTATTTACCCAGGTATTGACTATTGTATCTATTTACTGACGTTGCTATGTACGTATTTTAAATGTCACTATTATGATGTCATTGTTAATGTTATACCTATTGACTTGTGAAAGAGCTCTTGAGGCCTACTTAGAGAATATTTTTTTGAATTTGAATCATTTAACTATATACATATTTTGTCCTTTAAAATTTAAATTGGAAAAAATGTTTGCTATGTTTTTTATTCACTTGATTTCAGGAGCCATCTTCACGAAAGGACGGAGGAAAAGGGCCAATTAACATCTTCAGCAAATTTGGACACAATCAATTTGCCCCTGTAATTGCTATGGGGATCCACTGTGGCATCAATTTGCGTAAATCATTCGATGGAAACTTTGTTACTGGAGGCACAGTGTCAGGCGTCGCTAGGTATACTCTAGACGAAGAAATAGTTTATACAAAGATTTCAATTTCACTAAACGGCAGAGGATATCTAGAAGTACACAATACTAGGAAGAAAGATGAAGCAGACGGATTAATAAAAGACGAAGAAGAATATTTAAATGAAGATATTACAGTTCTGAATGACCAAAATGGGCAGGTTCTGCCCATTGACACCTATGATACACAATTCCACTTTCAATTGCCACTAGATATACCACCGACACTCGACTTTGTTAAAAGTTCTGGCAGTCATACAGTGCGATGCAAGATTATTTATTATTTACAATTAAAATTTGAAAGCCCTCGAGGTTGTAAGCATTTTAGTGCAATAATTACTGTTATACCCGGCGTCAATCCGAATTTATCAACAGAACCGAGAATTTACGATAAGCAGAGGAAACTAATACAATTACTAAGGGACAGCGTTGTTACTTTAAAAGCTACAATTAACAATCCTGTAGTAACGCCCTGCAATAAAGCTGATTTAGTATACGAAATATTTAATGATACTAATATTAAGTTTAAATGTGTGGAAAGCAAATTAGTGGAAGTAATATCTTTACCAAGAGGATATTATAATTCCACTTTTGTTTATGAAATAGTCACTGATATAAAGACGACCGGAGTGAGAAGTGGCGAAACTCAAGCTATTAATGTAGAAATACCGATACCTAAAGACGTCAACTCTATTGAACATTCTCAACTTATTGCTCGTGATTATTTTGTGAAGATAACTGTCTATCTACCACTACCGTACCGTAACGTCACTCTGAAGGTACCGCTGCAAATAGCAGGTGTTTCTCAAGAACATATAATAGATGTTGATAAAGTGCTCACCCTTTGGGAAGCATTGAATGAAGATGACATTCTACCTGATCAATATTCATGAAATATAACAACTGTGAGTAAGTAATAAATAAAGACAATCATTTTTTATTTATTTGATAATTAGGTAATCATTTGTCCTAAATCAATTAATAATCAGCCAACAACGCTATCGCTTAAGCAATTATTAAATCCGGTGGGATATCTCAAATCAACTTAGTCGTAAATGAGCTAGGATTGTTCTGCTCCTCCCCTTTGTCTTAGCATTTTCTGATTGCATTTGTTATATAGGAACCTCGTCAGATCGGCTACAGGACCTCAAGATTTGTATAGACATTAGTTTATTAATAGGTACCATTTAACTCTTGAACCCAGAGCCTTGTTGAGATAGACTGTATTTTCTCACGATGATATCTTGTATAAATATATGTTATCTTTCAGCTAAAACCAAGTGGTATGCATATATCAGACGATATTTCAATAAACCCATAGGTACGAGAGCGATTTTTTATGCCCACCACGTCTTTCTACCACTAAGCTACCACTTCCACTGCATACCTAACATACTATAATCACTACGAAAGTTTTTAGCTGCTCTGGTTATTAAAAAAAACCGACCAACTGCGAGTCGGACTTGCGTTCCAAGGGTTCCGTACATTACACAATTTAAACAATGTATTTTTTATGTGAAATGTCTAAAAAACCCGTAGAGGTCGGATCAAAAACTAAGTAATTAAGTCCGACTCACGCTTGACTGCACATTTCTAATAGGTTTTCCGGTGATCTATAGGTAAAGATCTATTTTGTGTATTTTTTTTTTAATTTTTGACAGTAGTTTCGAAGATAAAGGGGGAATGGTAATTTTTTGCCTATTTTCTTTAATAACTTCTAAACTATTTATTTTCAAATTATAAAAAAAAAATTTGAGCTTCTCACAATGAGCTCTTTCATTTGATATGTAACACGATATAGTTTGACAAACTTTATTTTTTAATTTTCTCATTAACCCCCCAAAAGTGGCCCCCGTGTTTAAAATTAATTTGTTTACGTTACATGTCCATCTTTGGGTCTCAAACTTACATATGTGTACCAAGTTTCAACTTGGTACACATATGTTGGTCCAGTAGTTTTGGAGTAAATAGGCCGTGACAGACGGACAGACAGACAGACAGACAGACGCACGAGTGATCCTATAAGGGTTCCGTTTTTTCCTTTTGAGGTACGGAACCCTAAAAAACAAATCACATGAATAGTCCTGTGATTTGTTTTTTATTTTTATTTAATTCAAGCAACAAGCTAGTTACTACTACATACTTATACCTTATTATATATGAGGAGATTATATGTATATTGGATGAGGCGGGGGGAGGGCGCGCGACACGGCTGATGCTACACTTTTTACAGTGTCAGCAACACGCCACATTGATATATGCTCGTATATATATACTCAGACTCACTCACTTTTTCAGTAGATAAAGGCGCGAAATTAAATTTTTCTATGGGAAGTCAACTCATTATTAAAATTTGCCGCCTTTTTCTACTGACAAAGTATGTGTGTGAGTATATTTCAATACAATTATTATGGTAAATTTTAGGGTTCCGTACCCAAAGGGTAAAAACGGGACCCTATTACTAAGACTCCGCTGTCCGTCTGTCCGTCCGTCTGTCCGTCCGTCTGTCTGTCACCAGGCTGTATCTCATGAACCGTGATAGCTAGACAGTTATAATTTTCACAGATGAAGACGACTAATAAATTTACTTGTAGAGAATGCTTGAATAGGTAACCTTCCGAATTTCTCCGTGTCTTCGGGCTCTTAGAAGTAATTTGTTCAGACTTTTAATTATAAATGGAATATAGAAGTGGAAGGCAAATATATCGTGGTCTAGATTGATCTTTGTATACCGGGTGGCACCTGAGGGCCTACCGCGAACCACGTTCGACGTATTGCCTCCCTGTCACACTTACGTACTAATTTACAAGTGCGACAGAGACGCAACACGTCCAACGTGGTTCGCGGTAGGCCCTCTGTAACTTCTGTAATATGTTTTTGATATAGCAGAAATAGCCAGGTACATGCATGCACACACAAACAAATACTTATGTTTTCAGTTTGCCAATATACCTATCTATATATACCTATATTAGAATTTGATTTCTAAAAGTGACTACAATATTTATTCCAATAGACACTACGAGCATGTACGTGTTTGTCTATTTTATAGAAGGGAGCGCTATTGGAGTGTCACGGGGAGACCAATTCGACCTTTCATTTTGAGATCAAAATGATGCCTTTTGTTCGCCCGCGTGTCTCGCTCACGTCAATTAATGTAAGTACGAACAAGTACGAGCAAAATGCACGCGCGAACAGTGGCAGATTAGCCACGTGGCTAGTAGCAAATGCCACGGGTCCCGCGCGTTTGGGGGCCCCGCGCACCTATACGCATTGTGGCCGTAAAAATCCAGTTTCACTTCGTCCGACAAAATTAAAACAATCCATGGGCCCCATTATAGAATTTGCTACAGGCTTCGCGCTGACTTAATCCGGCACTACGCGCGAATCATAATAACAAACTAACATTATGAAGATATCAGAATGTACGTTCGAATTGGCCTCCGGGAACCTAGTGTATTTATTGAGACCTAGATACGTCCGTGTAATCCCATGCCACCGCCTGCCACCGGCTCTCTCTATCTAGGCTAAAATTATCATTCAAGTTTAATGAAATAAAATGAAATAAAAATAAAATAAATTGAAATGAAATAAAACGTTTAAAATTTATGATGTAGGTTTACCTATTGTTGATGTAGGTGAAAAGTAATAGATTTTTCTCAAACATGCTATGTAATATTGATATTACGTTCTTTATATTAGGCTGGGAAGTATCACGACTCCGGCGCGGCTAGACGAGGGGCCTGTAATGAAATTTCATACAAAGTTGCAGGCCTAGGCCGGGAAGTGGCTCTTTTTTAATTTCCATTTCACATATATTTGTGACACAGCATCATGGCATTCAGCCAAAAAAAAAACTATAACCAATATTTGCTTATGGTTCGGAATGACATTCTGCCAATACCCCTTAAAAAAACAATAAACGATAATTAATATATTTTGCAGTTTTATTTGTATCGAATTTACAAACAATATATAAATAAAACATTATTAACAAATTCCAATAATATTGAATTGAAAATTTACCTACAAATACAGTTTTTTTTTTTTTTTTTTTTATGTGATGTTCAGCAAACGAGCAGACGAGCCGCCTGATGGGAAGCAGTCATCGTCGCCCATGGACGTAAGCAACATCACAGGAGCCACTTAAGCATTGCCGACCCTTGAGAACCCTAAATACCCGCTTCTTGAAGAATCCCATGTCGTAGCACAAAGGAAATACCTCAGGAGGCAACTCATTCCACATTCTGCACGTTCTGGGAAGAAACGAGCGGGATGCCCGCTTATTCATGGTGTGCCATGTGTCTAAGAAGTGAGGATGAGCTTTGCTCCTTTGGCGGGAGGTGCGGTGATAGAAACGAGACGATGGCACCAGATCAAAAAGTTCTTCGGAACATTCCCCATTGTACAGACGGTAGAACATGCAAAGAGAGCCAACGTCTCTCCGAAGACTAAGAGGTTCTAAGCCGTCAGTAAGTTCGGAATTGCCGACAATACGAACTAAGATTTAAAATATAGTTGGTCAAACCAGTTTGTCAGTAAATAAGAACAAAAAAACTATACTCATCCATTTCTTTTGGGTGCTAGTACCAGTGTAAGACAAAGATAGTATGATTATCTCTGTCTATGTTTGAAATGAGACAGTCCTTTGACAAACTATATTTCATTTAAATATTAGCGGTAAAAATGTCTACTCAAACACGCGTTGGTGTTTTTTTAATCGTTTTGGAGGTAAAGTTGAACATTTTTCATTGTGTATCTGTAATTCTATTTTATTGGATTTATTGTGCGTTGTTTATTGTGTTATTTTATATGAGTTCCGACGAAAATATTAAATGAATACCTGTTAATTATACTCCATGTTTAAGGCAACGATGTATGTGAAGCATAATATCAACATAAAAAGCGATGTAATCTTAGTTATGTGGCTAAAACTACAGTCAGAAGGATGCAAGGCGAAAAATCAAAGATACATAAATATACCTTTGAACATTTGTGTAATAAATTGATTAACTACATGTGTAAAATATACGACACGTGTGATAAAGATAGGTACAGGTGGTAGTTATATTTTGTGCCTAGTTTACTTTTAGTTTCTTTAGAATTAAAACTTTGATTTCGTGGAGATTTCTTTATTTATTTCATTGCATGTTTGAGAAAAGCACTATACATACATCGGCGTGAAAAGGGGTTGTCGGCCTCATAACTATCCGGCCTCACTACGTTCGGCCGTATATATGCATTTGGCCGGCAACCCCTTACTTCCCGGCCTCTGTAGTAATGTACTATTACAATTGCGTAACATAACCCATTTTGACGGAGGCAATTTACCAGTCCGAGCGTAAGCGAGGGCCTGTATAATTCAAGGAAAAAATGGGCATTTATTCCCGAGTTCTCTCTCGACTCTTGAGTTTAATTTTCACTTCGATTGCGAGGAAAATATGCAGAAATATAAATTATTTAAGATAATTTTTACCGTATTACCGTACCGGGACCAACCCCAAAATCGCAAAAAAAGTTTGGCTGTTTCATACGTTTTGACTGGTCCATTTTCTATGGGAGGGTTAATTTTTTTCGCGATTTCGTGGTTGGTCCTATAGTAAAAGTTGCTCAGTATAATCCCAAAACTTCCCTGGCGACGGGAATGCACTTAATTTTTAGCGACTCTGTATAAAAACAGCAGTATATTAGTAGGTGTAGGTACCTAATGTTCAGCCAAATGTCCGCTTTGCAAGCTTATCCTCTTAATAATTTACGACATAATACAACCTTAGGATTGCACGGCAGCAGCGGGTAAACAACTTTTCCGCGTGGTTTGAGTTTAAACAGAATGTTCACAGCTAACTGCGTCCGTAAGTTATGGCTTTCTTAAAGCCCTCGTGTAGAGTGTGACTGTTTATTTTTCTTTTCGTATCGCAATAATTAGGTACTTGTGTTGGAATTAAGCGCGTTGACGAATCTAGGAAATCCCATATAGGGATAATAGGCCAATCAAATTAGATCCAAAAATAACGCTTTGAGGAATTAATACCCAGCAGGCTAGAAAACGTTTTATTTATTATTATTCGATTAGCGATGTAAATATGCTCTAAGAACAAATTAAATTATTTTCTATGAAAATATTTTAATTTGTGTTTTTTTCCAAGTAGGCACACTACTATTTAAACTATATACTGAAATAAATGTCATATACGAAGGAAAACATGACCAAAGCCTCCAGTGTCCAGAGCTGGAATCGAACCAGCGTCCCCCGTTTACCGGACAGGGGCAGGCTTTGGTAATTTTTTCCTTCGTACCTATAGGTATGACATTTATTTCAGGATATAAATATGATCATAAAACTGCCGGGAGACAATCTCTATAGCCTGAGTGACAAATAATGGCATCATACATGTGACCACTGCCGAAATTTGCTAAATCTAAATTATAACTATACCATGAGTCATGCATGCACGTGTGCTACATGAAACGAAAGGTAGGTATTCATAATAAATTATGAAATAGAATATGCATTCAATCAAATAAATGAGGCTCGTAGGTAAATTATCTTCTACGTCGTAAAATCTATGTAGGGACCAAAACGTCTAGCGCCGGCGTTATTCATGGCACTTACCACGTTACGAAAGAGGGGCGTTGAAGCACGCGGCCTAAACGTGTAAGCGCTGTGAAATTTCACGGCGCTTACTACCTACGTTTTGGTCGCGTGATTCACCCCCTGCCCTCGCCTACAGATTGTGACACTTTCATTGTTTGACATGACGTCTCTATAGGTATATGAAATACTTAATAATAACTCAGTGGTATAATAATAATAATATAATAATAATAAAATAATTTTATTTCGGACATGAATCCATAGTTGTTAGTTACATATTACATTAACTTATAAAATAGTGTTAGAAGAATTACAAAACTAATCTTAACCTACATACCTAAGTATAAATTAACCTATTTTACTGCAGTGTGGAGTTTTGTCCACTGCTGCAGCAGAGGGGAGTCCCACCTATCCAACAACGCCATCATGATACTGTTAGCGCTGCCCCGCCAGCGGCTAAGTAAAGAGGCGCACCGCTTCCGCATGATGGCCGCAAAGCCGTCGACTTGCGCCTCCGCAAACATCCCGGCGGCGCTACAGTGACGAGGCAGCCCCATTAGCATCCTGAAAGCGTTGTTGTATTGCACTCGTAGGTCGCTGTACGCCCGCTGCGTATAGCTATAGCTACCCCACCGGCTGCACGTGTAGAAAGACTGGCAGTAAGCTTTGAAAAGCGTTACTTTAACTGCGTAATAAGTCACCTCACCGATTTTTAATTTCTGCGACAGGTGGTCATCCATTAAGGATGTCCGGCAAGCTCGGTTCTCCATACAAAAGTAGTTCCGCTCGCATTCTGAAACGACTAGCTAGATTGCTCTGAAACTTTGTACTTACAATAGGATAAGGTATATCTATGTCTGTAATTAGTTTATGTAGCTTCAGATACCATAGTTAAAAAAATACAGCTAATTTAAATTTTTCATACAAAACTTGTTTTTGCTCTATTTCGTTTGTTTTATAAACTGGAGCTATATAAACTAATATTTCAGACCTAGATATACCTCATGTCATGTATGTGCAAAGTTTCATTACAATCCAACACGTACCTAGTTTTAAAATGAGATTGGAACTACGTTTGTATGGGAAGGTGCAATTCGGCCAAGCTTGCCGGGGACTTAAAGCAAACCATGAAGACTTATACATCCGATATCATAAGCGTCGCATGTCGCATTGCCTTCGATATCGAAGTACACAACAACGATATGTCAGCGATCATGTAGATTACCTTTGAGCTATCCAATCACTAGTGTCTGTCCTATGTGAATTTCCGGAACAGGACTCTTTCGCCTATTGCCTAACTTTATAGAATATTTAATCAGCTTTTATTTGATACTCTACACATATGTACAGTCAGCAGTACTATTCGCTTAGCTCTTTTGCATACAAACTTCTGTGCACGGGGGGTCACTTTTCTCTGGAGCTGACTGTACCTATGTGCAATCAACTTTTCGGATCCAATTTGCATTGTTGGTAATAAGGCGCCAGGCATTTGATGACGTTAATTTCTTCACCAAATTATACTTTGCGAGAGCAAATTAACCATTTTTGAAGTAGGAACATACAATATAACATTTAAAACTCGCTTTTTGAACACATATTAAATCACATTTACAAATGTGATGTCTACCCCAAACTTTTTCATACACTTTTCGTCGGGTAGTCACACAAATCTCTGTTTTGACATTTTGCTTTGTTTATTTGATGAAAATTTAAGGTTTAACATACATTGAACCCGGTTATATGGTAAATACTTCTTGGGCAAGACCCATAGTGTTAGCTTTAAACCTTAATCACTTGCTTTTAGCGATATTTCGAACATAAAACTTACCTTGACGGTAAGATAAATCACACATCTCAAATCTCAACATTCATACTCCTGCGCACATTTCTCGTTCTAGCGAGGAATTATAACACGGACACACCCCTTTTTGATTAAACATTTTGCCTAAAGAAGTGAATCCCAAATAAATAAAATTAAACTCAAATATTTTAAAATAAATTAGTATTTGACTGGGTACATTATTTTGTTCCCAGGGTTTTTGGTCGGGAGTTCAACATCCCGTTATAATTTTTGGGTACGGTGACAAGGTCCCGGCTCATGTCCTGGATACGTTGGAAGATCTAGGATCAATGTTGTTTTCAAATTACGGTTAAGTATCATAGAGTACTGTTATTTGCTGGATGCTGCCCCACATCTGGTACTAAAAAAACTTTTTATAACCACAAATTTTTCTACCAACATGGGCCGTTGTAGTTGTAGCAGCGGACTCTCCGATGCCCGCCCTGTGACAAAGCGAGGTGATATCCTAACATTATATTGTTATAACTAACCGACCTTATAAAGTAGGTTTAATGTGTTAATATTAAATAAGGAGATTTATATATTTACCTAGTTATTGGTTTCCAACCTGGCTCATGTCTAACTCCTGTAATAAACTGATTATTGTTTAATATTGGTAAGGTAACACTGGTTGGCATCAGTACCAGAAAGTAGTACCCTAAGCTTATCTCATAGATTTAATAGTGTATTTTGTATAACGATTCTCAGTGTCGTGCGTTTCAAATCTAAATAATAATATTAAGTGAGACCTTACAGCATTTCAGTGAAACCTCAATACGCGGGTTACAGATATTTCAATGTAACAAATAATTTTTGCGATAGACCCGATTGTAAATGTGATTTAATAGGTACTTACAAACAAACAAATAAATCCAAATCGTACCATACAACATTTTTAATATTTACCTAATATCTTTCGAGATGAGTTTTACAAGCCAAAGTTATTAGGCAACTATCGTACTTATTAGTGTTTATATGTATGTACTTTTGCCTATCAGAGTAATCAGTCTGAACTAAGTGGGACCTATTGTGGTTTGCAAGGCCTCTTTGAGTGTTACTTAGAAAAAAGGAAAACCAACGCCCAACTTTTGCTAAAATAACTACAGAGTTACGTTTCAGAGCAATTTAATAGGTGCATACCGCATACCTACATAGTATATATGTACTTAGTAAAAGAACGTAAGGAATGACGAAGACTCAATTTTGTTTGCAAAGGCCAAAATAGAAGCCAGACAGAGTTGAAGCGTCCAATTCGCAAACATCTTGGACAACTCTGCTCCATCCAAAAGTGTACCTTAGTACTGTGCATATATGTAATGTAGTAGCAGGTCTACGTCAGTTAAGCGGCTACCCAATATTGGAACATCACGTAGCAATCTTGTTTCTAACAGCGGAGGATATATTTGGTAGGAAAGCGCTTGTGGCACCGAATTCAAAGTTGATTGGTTTAGTTTAGTTTAGTTTAGTTTCATATCATAATACTTGCTTCTGCCCGCAACTTCTTCTGCGTGGAATGATAATGATGTTTGATAAAAACTAAACTATAATATCATTTCCCGGGCCTACAATCAATATCAAATTTCATCTAAATCAGTTCAGCAGTTTAAACGTGAAGAGGTAACTGATAGACAGACAAACAGTTATTTTAGAATTTATTATATTAGTAGGGATAATTTTGTAACATTGTATCCTACAGTAAACGTCAAAGAATGTACGAGTATGTAAAGGTACCTAAATTTATACAGTCGAATAGTTACGGAGCAAAGGTGTTATCGTCTCGTATTAACTATTAATAAAGATAAAACTTCTTCTCATTTTAAAGGAAGTAAATTGTTATACACTTAAGTGAAATGCGATGTTTCAAAAGTAACCACTTATAACGTTCAAATTTACACGTATCACGGATAAAACATACGTACAGTACGTTTATCGATACCTATATGATGGAAGTAATCTGATTGTAGAGCGACATGCATGTCGTAAATAATTTAAAACTTTGTGTTTTCAACCCTAAAACAAGAATGTTAGTCTCATTAATACTGGCAGGAAACCGAAGCTTGTAATTTACTGAATGCTCAGGGTTGATCATGCTCACATCTGAATTACCACGTGATTGTACACTAATAAGTATGAACGAAATCGGAGTTCGTGTATAACGTCTATTTGATTTCGTGTATAGTAATCAATTTTGATTGTCTTCGATAATGTGAAATCAAAGTAGATTTATATAGAGTAGTTTATTTATAGCAAATGTATTATTAATATTATATGATTATTAGGCCAAGTAATAAACGTAGAGGGAAATTCATAATCTTAGACTCCGTAATTTGGGACTGGTTAGGAGGTGAACATATCAAAAGTCCCCGGACGTAATCCTGGTGCCGGGGGGAGAGGGGGGTTTGAAGGTTCCATTTTTCGGTTTTTCGCGCGATTATATTCGTATTTAGTCCTGGATAATTTTAACAGTGTAGTAGTCTCGATCGCTGGCCAATCTGACGCGAATTTAGAGTCGCCGAGATGAAAGAAAAAATTACTAACTGTCACGATGACATTCATATCTTTTTCGCGCGCCATATAACGCACATGTCGCTTTATGAACAATTTATGTTTTATTGAGTAATTCTTAGTTTTTCCCGTAATAATCAATGCAGTTATACCTAAAAAGACGATATGCGGTGCAAAGTGCACATGGAAAGTGAAAGTTATAAAATATCGGAACGTAAGTACATTATCATCAGGAGATAATTGAAGCAGTCTTCATTTTCCAAATTCTTGCTACTATAAGGTGCTAAGTGTTCCCGTGGGGAAACTTGGAGGTGTGATACAATAGTTTATGTACTTATCCTCACTTTATTATAAAATACCTATACAATTTTGTATCTAGTTCTTATACATTCTCGTGTGACGAGTTTGTCTATGTCCTTGTGGGACATTGTTTAAGGGTTGACTTGAAAATACCCATATGTCGCGTGGCGACATGGTGTTATGTTATCTTTGTCCGTGCGACATTCTGGGAGATGTTGGCTTAAAAATATCCACATGTCGCGTTGCGACATTGTGCCTCGTTCGTGGAACGAGGGTCAGATCTTTTTAAAATGACTTCAATTACTATGCTCATTGCATAGCAAGAAGCCCTTCGTCCGTGGGACAAGTAAGAGAACCGACTATTCAATAATAAAATGGAATTAAATATATGACCAGAAACACGTCATCCGTGGGATGATAATACACGAAATGTCTTTTAATAGCTAATTAATTTCTTATAATGACATTAGCAGCTGAGATTGACCTAACAAGAAACCCAAATATCTGGATCAAATTTAGCGCATCTTGTCACAGTCATGGACGGGGTCCTGTGTCACGTACATAAATATCAACTAGCTTATTCTAGTATTGTATGCTAATTAAGTGCTGACTTATTGTTTACAAATAATAACATTATTCTGGAAGCTGCTGGAATAAAATATTTGGATTAAGGTCTGTACCAAACACTTATAATATATGCTGAACCCTTTTGAGGCATGTCATTTTTATTATTCCTTTGCTAATCAAAAATTCTGTAGCCTTATCCAGAAGAGAGGCAGTGAGTCTGCTAGCTGCATTAATACAATAAAATAAATAAGTGACTCAGTAGTGCACTTCATAGTCTTCATACCTACTCATATTATACTAATATGCAAAAGAATGCTATCAGCCTTTATAAGGACAAGATCCAGACAGCTGCCTTATTATGAAAATCAAATCTGGGGGTTCATGGCATATACTATTTTCATTAACACTTCTTACAAGCTTCCTATAGCTTAAGCTTGTTTCATAAATTTCATAATATCATATTGTTAGAACGAATTTTTTTTTCTTTTGCAGGCAGTTTGGTAAATTGCCATACATGTTGACTAATACATTCCTTCTAATATCATAAGGAAAAATAACCCTTCAAGGGTTACTCAATTCAATTCAATTATAAATATAAATACTAATTTATTTTAGCCACTCTCACAAGAAATATAAATATCACAACAAATTATGATAATATTTCTTATTCTTATTCTTGATATGTTCCCGGATAGCCCAGTCAGTTGTGCATTAAAATTTTTAAGTTCTCAAAGCCCAATTGCCTTTGGTGAAAATAATCAAACATGACATATTTTCCATTTCCTTCAGAAATATGAATTATATATTGAATTAAATCAAGAGTTTATTCCTCCTTCAAATTACAGATAATGAACAGTAAGTTGTATAAAATACAAAACTGTAGGTGAACAAGGGTACTTACAATACCAAAGACTATACATAGAAAATTTTAATCAGTCAGCCATTGGATGGATGTCTAATATCAATAAATTATAAATTCTGAGCAAGTCCAAAGCTCCAAACTCTTATTTATTTAAATTTTTTACCAAACTTTTGGGCCTTTTATAAAGGCAAGGCAAATTGTGGCAACATTTTTCCTACAATTGCTTGGAACCCTTTCACAAAATGGTAGGGTTCAATTTAGCACGAGCTCAGATTTCGATACATTTGTGATAAGGAAATAGAAATTTAATGGATATGTAAGTAATATTAAATAGGTAGGTAGGTTATATAAGTAGGTAGGTAGGTAGATAATAATGTAGGTTTATAGGTATTATGCAATAGTCATATCACATTTCCCAACATTTAAACATTAGTGTCCCCGTTACCTGGTATTGTTTGGTTTTGAAGGGTCTACTAACTTTAAGCCTAAGACATTAAATAAAACAACATTATTAGTTAGGTATGTACTAGAAAGATTCTTATCCAAAGTGTTCGAATGTTTGATACCTCTTGGTACTGTAAAATGACTTTAAACGGTTGGGGGATGATGATGATGATGGACCTGATGAAGACAATTATCGATAATAGAGCTGAAATGGAAAAAAGAATTGGATTCCAAAAAGAAAAATATGCTTTATGCCATAATGAGCAATTCCTATATATTTTTATTAATCAATTATATTTATATAATCAGTAGTGAATTGAAATAATTTCACAAATACAATAAAATTCACAACAGATCATATTGTTGCATTTCATTTATATCGTTTTTTATATACTTTCTGTATGAATATGTTCAGTATAGATCAAACAGAAGTTGGAAAGACCTTTTAGCAGTAAGACTGTCCAAACTGATCTATGAAGTTATTTGTGACATTTAACAGAGCATTTGAGACAAACTTTCTGTTCATAATAACTCATAATTATGATATGTAATGAGAATAGTCATTTTCTGTTTTTCATTGTATTTCGGATTCTCAAGTAGTAGGATTATGTTGTAATTGATTCATGGTTTTTATTATGGAATTATGCAGGAAACGCCACAGACCGATTCACATACATATGTGGTGGTAATTTCTCACATTTTCAATATAATAAGAATTTATATTATCTGAACCAAATTATAGGTTGTTTCGTTTCAAATTGCTTACTTACTAACTCATTTAGAATCTTTTGTCAGATTCAGTAGGTAGTGGTTGAGAAATACTAGAACAAATAATTGAAAGATATGATTCTTTATCTCTAACAGCATCACCTTTTTATATTCCTGGATGTATATAGACATTAAATAAAATATATTAAAAGACAACGTGAAACTTGTTTTAGATAGGGAAGCAATTTAGAATATTTTAAGTGTAGGATGTATTATTTATATTACCCCTTATAGCATAGTAAGTGACTATTACTTACTTAGCTTAGTTAAGTGGTTACTTAACAACTTTTTAAATAAGGATGCTTAAATCCCTTCCAACATAAACTATCTAATGTTTAATCACCATGTACATTTATTAGTACTATTGTCGAAAGTTGTTTAAACAACTCCGAGCATGTCCTAATCTCCCAAGATACACCAGGTCTGGGAAAAGAAGAGTGGTATTCAGACTTTAAAATATGGACATGATACAATCTATTACGCTTAATTGCGTGAATGTGAAGCAATGAGTGTCTTCTTAAGGGTGTATGTTACAAATAATAAATCAACTTGAGATTTTGAAAGTAAAATTACAGTCTTAGATATTTCATGTTTCAACAAATAATACGGTTCCTTTTATTATTATGTTTATTTAAAACAGCAATACTCTTTAAAATCTTTAGAGAAGAAAAATTAATAATAAAGACTGCCACGCCACGTTTTTCCTTTACTGGGTGATGCCCCGAAAATATGACTGTCTAGACTCAATTTATTATTGTTTATGAATAAATAAATGAAATGAAATATATATTTATTGGAATAAACAAATATAATATAAGAGAAGACTATAGCATCATAATGTCTTAAAACCTTGTCTGATGTGTCTTAGACAAGCAACAAGAAAATAAAGGGTAGATAAATAGTAACGAATAAATATCTTTTATCTTTATCTTTGACAGTTCTCATGTATTCTTTCTTTTATGGAGGCTTTATATTTAAAGGAGGGTATATTGCATATACCGCAATATAGGTACATTATTACATATTTTCTTTACATTTTCTAATTATGATGTATCACATTGGTCAAGATAAAGATCATAGTATATGGGTAGGTCTCACCAGTGAACATAATGTTTTAAGCATAAAGGGATGCTCCAGATAACTACTCTGTTACTGTCTGCTGCTCTTGTTAGATATGAATTATCTTTACATCAAAACTCAAAACTCTTATCTTTACATGTTCAAAACTTTGAACGCAGTAAGTAAATCTCTGATTCTCAGAGTATTTACCCATTAAAGTAGTATAAGTTCAAAACCTAATTTTATTATTGGTAATTCTCATGTAATTGGTCGGAGAATTTTTTAAAATTTCTCTGTTTTTTTTTTTTTTGCCAGGAAACTCAAAAGCCGATTTTGATATTTTGAGATTTCTCATAGCGACTTGTTTATTTTGCCTTAATTTTAATTTTTTTATGGAATATAGAGATAGGTATAGGTTTCCATGATAGATAATATATAGATATACATATTCTTGCCAAAAATACAAGTGCTTGTTTTTGGGTAGATTTTTGGGACATTTATTTTTACAAATTATTTAATTATCTTCTCTAAACATCTACACTGTTAAAATTATCCAGGACTAAATACGAATATAATGATAGGATTAAACGAACTTACCTGAAGTGAAGTTCAATCCTGATTATATGAAGTATTTAGTCCTGGATAAGGGGTATCCCCACCCTCCTCGAGTAACCATGAATCCATGGTTACTTCCCATTTAGTGCATGAATACTCTAAACTATATGAATGTCATCGTGACAGTTAGTAATTTTTTCTTTCATCTCGGCGACTCTAAATTCGCGTCAGATTGGCCAGCGATCGAGACTACTACACTGTTAAAATTATCCAGGACTAAATACTTCATATAATCAGGATTGAACTTCACTTCAGGTAAGTTCGTTTAATCCTATCATTATATCTCGGAAACTATGCGTCAGAGCGACATGGCCACTTATACAAAATGAAAAGTGATTTAATTTGTTACAAGCAGGGACCGGCCCGCTATCCCTTATCGGGGTTTTATAAGGGTATTGCATAAGGCTTAACTCACCATACCCTTTGCCAGACGAAACCCTTTGTTTTGTATTAAAAACCCTTATATAAAGCTACCACATTTGAGTAATCGGTAGCCCAAATACCCTTACAAAACCCTTATCATCCGCTCACCAACACCTTGCATATTGCTTATAAGGGTTAGCCTTATAAAGGGCTTCCCTTTTAGCATATAAGCGTGCTAATTTAAGTCGTCTACCTTGTTCATAAAGCACACATTACTTCGAATCCGAGCGATCGTCGGCGGCGACGGCGGCGTTCTTTGACTAGGCAAGTATTTTCTTTCCTTTTCCATACACTACCGTAGATATATACTAATCCTGTCTCTTTCACGCAAAGGGAAACCTTTATAAAAAGCGCTTAAAGATAAGGGTAACCCTTATTAAGAGCTAGCCTTATTTTTGGTTAGCTTTTCGGTAAGGGTTAGTCAAAGGTAATGGTATGAATGGGCTTGCAGATCAAAAGGGAAAGTCTTTCAATGTATTAGCCGTGTTTAGGTGTCGCCCATTGAAAGGGTTTTATCGCGGAAAGGGTTGTCCGGTCCCTGGTTACAAGTTTTATTAAGTCAAGTTATTGATTTATCTAAACTCTAAACCCTCAAAGAAGCAAAATTAATTAAATCGGAAACGCACATTTTTCGTGATAATTAAACTGTACCTATACTAGTATTTTATACAATCGTGATATAATAGAGAACTTTTCAGTCGAGTACCGTGTTTAAGCAACGAAGCTTGCTGAGTTGCTTAAGTTAAGGTACGAGATTGAAAAGCTTGATTATATCACTATTGTATACAATACTTTTTCTACGAGACAAAAAAATAATACTTTCAACTAGTAAAATCATATAGGTAAACAAACCAAAAGTATACAGCTAAGATACGCGAGCTGCCGCGGCCCGCGATACTCGTACGCGCCCCGGCCGCCGGGCCCGGCGCCCGCGGCGGGTTGGTCAACGACACCTCCTCGTAACTCATGAGGCCCTGGTACCTGCTCCGCGCTAAATTCAATTTTAAGACAGTTTTTTTCTCGATTTTGGCCACCGTAGCATATGGAGACTAACAAGCAACTAAGCGGGTTTCGTAGGGTATGGATGTTGCTATATGAAGGGTGTCACATGCGCGTTTCTGACTTATAAAGCAATTGTTTCTACTACACATAAAATAAAATGTTTTTGTTCGCCAACCAATCACAAAGCAGATGCGACGCAGTAGCGTGTTTAAGTAGGCTAATTTGCCTTGAATCGAGTCTCCTTAAACAAGAAATATTTTATCGAAATGTATGAAATTCTATTGTCAAAATTTTTATAATTGACTAAACCGTATCGATAAAATTCTTATGCTTGAGTCGGAAGTGCCATAGACTATCCAACGTTGAAAAGAGTAAGGTTGTAGTGTTGCATATAAAGTTGTAATACACAGATTATACTCGACGAGTAGAAAAAAAAACTTTTCAACACACTTGTTCGTAAGTAAATATTGCTTAGTTTAAAAAAAAAACAATAAACGATATTTGTTTGATATAATTGTTGGTCAAGCAAATCTTGTCAGTAAATAAGAACAAAAAAACTATACTCATCCTTTTCTTTTGGGTGTTAGTACTAGTGTAAGACGAAGATAGTATGATTCTCTCTGTCTATGTTTGAAATAAGACAGTCCTTTGACGAACTATATACCTATATTAAACGTTTGAGAAAAGCACTATACATACATCGGCGTGAAAACGGATTGTCGGCCTCATAACTATATTCTATTCGGCCGGCCTCTGTAGTAATGTACTATTACAACACGGACTGGCGGGCGCCGGCGCCCCGCCGACCGCCTGCCGCTGCCCGGCTGGCCCGCCCGCGGTCGGGGTGAGGGGCGGCAGGCGGCAGTATGACAGATTAATAGACAAAATACTGTTTTAATAGTTAAAATTAAATTAATATGAAAGTTTCCTTTTTTTTTCCTCGTAAGTGTGTTGAAGAACGTCGTATGAAACGTGTGTGCATTGGTCATTAGGTACACACATCGGCTTTCTTATTGCGCGCTCGCTTACAGCTCGCGCGCACAATATCGCCTCGTGTGTAATGTAACGACCAACGTAGCACACTAAAGATCTTATTTCATGCAAGTGTACTGAAGGACAAAAGTCTAAATTGTTCCCGCCGGAGTTATGGATTCAAAAAAAAAGCTATAACTCACGAGCAAGTTGTAGCTTTTTTTCTATTGTCACTAATTTAATACGAACCAAGTATAAATAAGTTTTACTTTGAAAATACTGAGGTTTATATTAAATATATTAATAACAGGTCACTCAGGTATTTTAAGTGGTTTATAAATTATTTTTCAACACACTTGCTCAAAACGACGTTTTTATTCCACCGATTTTTGGCTCATAATCCTTAATATTAAACACGCATGCTCTTTCAGTGTATTATTCCACTCGTGATTTTTCATTATATTATCCGACTGAGTTAAGAAGGTAACTGATTGCTAATAATATGCATGGAAAGGGAGCCTTCTTTAATTGGTCGGACTGGCGGGCACCGGCGCGCCGCGCGCCCGACCGCCTGCCGCGGCCGGGGCGAGGGGCGGCCGGCAGTACGAGTATGACAGATGCAACACACGAGTCTTTTTTTTTCTCGCAAGTGTGTTGAAAAACGTCGTATGAAACGCGTGTGCATTGGTCATTACACACATCGGCTTTCTTATTGCGCGCTCGCTTACAGCTCGCGCGCACAATATCGCCTCGTGTGTAATGACCAACTTAGCACATTTGTATCATAATGTACTAATATTTGTTTATGCTTTAAAATATTTATATTTCATTAATTTAATAGCCGTTTCATATATTTTACACAATTTTCAATTTTGGCTGAATGCCGATGGCTCTGTGCCTTCGATGCCTAAACTGCCAAAAAAATTCAAAATGGCTGACGAATGTTTGAAATGTCACCGTATTTAAGAATGATTTCGCTTAAAATTTAGTTTCTTCTTCGCAAGTGTGATAAAAAACATTGAGAGTAACTCAGGACGTAAGAATATTGTTACTCGAGTCTTTAATTCACTCCAGCCTGCGGCTGCCGTGAATATATAGATTCTCGTACGATATTTCACTTACCGCCTACGTTGCACAATGTACTATTGCATCTATTTCTTACGTGTAGGAGCCATAAACGTGTCTCTTACACATTCAAATGATCGTGCATTAAGAAAATCAAAGTAGACTTAATTTTCCGAAACTTGTATATCCCCACTGGATCTGGATGAGGTATCCTCTAATAGTGTCGGATGGGCGCGGCGTGCAGTGGATGCTAATTGGGTTGTCCGCTATAAAGTCAGCGCTTGTGGGGTGCACGGCTCAGGGAATTTATTTCCAATTTCTACGGCTCTTTGTCCACGACACACCTGCCACGCTGCCGTTTTAGTTTAAAGCTTTCTTACTAAATGCTATTTAATCATGTCAAATACCGCAACCTTTGTAATTTAAAAAGTACCAACTAGACTAAATGAAAGTAAACCCAATGGATGAAACAAAACCACTTAGGTAAAAATCCGACAGCCCATTTGTGTTGTGGCCGCTGTGGGGCGTAACAAACCGATACGTACCTACAATCAATAATGCATATTCATTAAAACATATTACTCTCGACGAAGAAGCATATTAAATAATAAACATAGACGTACTTAATATTTAAAACACCACTTGCATTGGTTTTGACAATAAAATTAAACTAGTTATCTCGAATATAAACTACTTATAAATTCGCTTAAAACTATTTTACAAGCTGTTTTAAAATGTGATACACTAAAAGTTAGGTATTAAGTACAACATTTGGTAGCAAGCCAAATAGCAAGCTTAACGAGCTTACGAACTGCACAGCAGTTAACAGGCTGTTAGCTTACGCTAACGAAGGTATTTTTAAGCGTTTTTATTTAACCCTTAAATGCATAATGATATATATATGCATCGTATATTTGATGGTCCGTGGCTCAATATGCAGCTATCCAAAATCACATTTATTACTTTTATACAGCATGACACATCTATTTCAATTTATTAAAAAGTTATACAAAAAATCATGCATTTAAGGGTTAAGAACGAAGACGTACCGTATTCTATCTGATTAGTCAGTCGAAAGATAAATATTTTGGCACCGTATTTAAAATAATGTTTATCCGTATTTAAAAATTTATATTTCATTATAAAAGTAATGAAATATAAATTTTGAATACACATTATTACAAATAGTATACTTAAATAGATATAAAAATAAAATAATGCATACCTAAATAAATATTAACGTAAATATAAATAAACAAATACTCAATACACAATATAAATAAATATATACGAAATCGAACTGGAAAACTAAAGGAAATTGAAAAAGTAGGCGCCTACTTATCAAATAGAGAGGAACAGAATTATGAGTCTGGAAGCCACAATTTTTTAAGCCTGTCCTTGAGCGATGCTACATGGTATCTCATTCCATAACTTAGCGGCGTGGACAGTAAATTACTTTTTGTATGCGCGTGTCTTATTGGATGGAATTGTAATAGAAAGATTGGTCCTTGATCGCAAACGATGACCACTACCAGCAGCCAAAAAACTATATATTTCGGAAAGGTAAGGCGGCGAAGCAGGATTGAATAAAACGTTGAAAATCAATGACAGGACATGTACATCTCGTCGACTAGGAATCGGAAGGCAGCCAAGCTGAGTTCGGAACTGGGATACGTGATCGAACTTCTGCAGGCCGAAACTGTATCTGATACAAATGTTTTGTAATCTCTGGAGTTTGTCAAGCAGCTCTTCATTGAGGTACATAAATGCAGTATCGCCGTAATCAAATAAGGAAAGTGATAGCGAACAGAAAAGGGTTATTTTAGTTTGAGAGAAAGGAAATTTTGCATACGCCTCATACGGGGTCCCTTTGTTTGACATAATTATTGAAAGTCATAATGTAATGATTGTCATATTATCATTAGTCATAATTACGAAACCGTTACCTTTTCAGGATTTTCCTCGGGTTATCCTATAGATACATAGAGAGGTTAGGTTAGGTTTGTTTTATGGCAATCCTGAAAAGTTACGCGTTTCTGAGAAAAACCAAATTATGACTAATGATAATATGACTTTCAATAATTATGTCAAACAATAGAGACCCGCCTCATACGCCTTTTGTGAGTGGTGGGACGCAAAAAGTTTATTACTGATGCCAGAAACATGAGCTGACCAGGACAAGGTCAAGGACAAGGTTATGTGGACAACCATGTCTTGAAGTTAATTTTGGGTGCAAAAAATATCAATAAGAATTACATGATACCTACCTACTGTCGTCATTTATATGTTCCATTAAAAATCTTAAATAATTTTATTTGGTTACAATTACAACAATGTCAATAGTACATTACCTTTAAGTGAACTCTTTGAGGTCTACAACGAAATGTTGAAATAGGAATAATAATCACGAAGAACCGCTAGAAATTTAACTACTTTGATCATATGATAAGTTACTGATCAAGCATGGATATCTACTTCAGAACTTCCGAAAGAAAAACATTTTAGTTCTGAATCCCTTGAAATCAAAGTTTTAGTACGTAATTACGTAACATCAAATAGCAAATACAATACTACGCATCCCACAGGTTCGTATTCTAGACGAACGCATTTCTTGCGTGCCAGAAGCCAGAAACCTGGGAGTATTAATGGACCGAAAACGGAAAATCACGTTCTAGAAACCATACGTACCTACCTAATTGTTTTTCCGGCTGAAACTTGTATAGGGTGGGCCAGTGATAAACAGAGTTCTGCGGTAGCAATGTAGCAAAAACACATAAAAACGGTCAAATAGATAACCTCCTTTTTCGAAATCAGTTCAATTTAAAGTCATTAAAAGCAATTACGGGAGCACTCAGTCTCGAACGACAGTTAGTACAAAATAATGTTTAGCGGCCCGCAACTTGGTCGCTCGGCTAAATCTTCATAGTGATACCAGTGCAATAAATAAAGTACCTACCCGACAAAAACAGCTTTTTATTTTCCATTAATATACCAAAATGTTTTATGTTATAATTTAGTTTTCTTATAATAAAGTCATTGTTTCTGTAGTAGAACAAAAAAAAAGATTTCTAATAAAAATGGAAAATTTCCACAGTACATATATCTTGAATGCTGGAAAAGTTTTTTGTCACCAAACAAACGACGGTATACGCGGATACTGTAATTGAAAACTGCTTGTTATCTCGTAAAAAAACACAACTACATAGGCTTCAGAATGCTTGTGTCAGATTCTGCTTTCCGATTTCACTAAGGGCACATGTATTTAAATAGCAGCAAAAATGGAGGCTCTAAGAAAATTACATTTTGCTCCACTCTTGTTCGTGATCATGTAGACCAAACAACCATCTTACCTCTACGAAAGAATAACGTTTTCCCATAAACATAAGGCAAGCCCTCCGCCTCATCTGTTCGAGACACAGGTCGGCCAGTTTCCCTGGCAGCTTCCGGTACGCAGCCACCCGGTGCTGGGATAACCTCCCGCCACTAATTAGAAATGCCAGTTCACTATACATACATATATATATATATATGTGTTCAAAATAACCTAAACATATGCACCTACTCAAGGAACAAACGATCTCCACCTAGCTCATTTATATCTATTTGTACAGTATACCTACTTCTGTGCTTTAGTTTATATATTTATTTATGTATTGTGTTTATCTGCCTTGGTTTTCGTATAAATAAACTACAATTCACACTGCACATTCTGTTGGATTCTGCTTCAGTACTGTTTTTTTATGTTAATGGTTAGGTACACTGAAAATTAGCGTCGTAACACTACTCAAGTGCTGCGACCCATGCTGAGTGTTATCCTTTTCTGGAACCACCCGCAGCACTGTAGCGTTCAATTTATTTACTTAGATTTATACCTATTTTAATTTAATGTTGTCGTGTGTGTAAGTAAATTCCTTCATACATTCAAAAATACTTAATTCCCCTTCGATCTTAACCTATAAGATTCCGACTAAAATAAACCTGGCACTACGCAGATGTATGTAAAGTATCGACAAGCGACACAGATTTGACACCCACATATTTCTGTCTATTGATCTGCCAATAAGGGGGGTCGTCTTTTTAGCGAGCGTGTTACGCTTCTACTTACTTACGCTAATACTTAAACTATATTTTTACAACACGACTGTTTTTTTACAACACGACATTAGCATAAATATGATCGCACGACCCCATGGTAAGCGGGCACTGTGAACCGCTTGCAACTCCAGGTGCCTTGAATGTTGACTAAAGTGACAAATAGAACTCACCGACTCGCCGCAAACACAGAGCAACCCTTAAAGATCTAGCGACTTTATTTATCATCAGAAACAAGACACTACACATCTACAGAAACTAAGGTAAGTATGTAGTAGATGTACAAAAAAAAACATAGTTAAAAAACGGAAGAGATTATGTTGCGTATATTCTTATAATGAATTTCTATCCCGAATCCCGACATTTCGAGCCCTTTACAGCACTTGTGGTCCTAGTGGGCGTGGTTGGCGGCAACGGTGACGATTATTTGATGAGTAACTATCACGGTAACCGAAGTCAATATTATTAGTTCAGAAAATACCTACTTAAAATCCATATTGATTCATTTTTATATAGAATCAACGACAAATTAACGTGCTAAAAGCTGATTTTAATAATAAGTATTCGGAATTCGGATACTAAGTTGTTCAACGACCAAGTCGTAGCGCTACATTTTTAAGCAAAATAAAGATATTCTATTTTATTCTATTCTATTCTATTCTACGTCAAACGCGTAGCTTGTGATCGGTAGGGAACATTTTTGTATTATGCCTTTAAGAGGTTAATATCAAGTGTTTGCTTTCTATATCTTAAAATAAAATAAAAAACCGGCCAAGTGCGAGTCGGACTCGCGCACGAAGGGTTTCGTACAATTACGCATAAAACGGCAAAAAAATCACGTTTGTTGTATGGAAGCCCCACTTAAATATTTATTTTATTCTGTTTTAGTATTCGTTGTTATAGCGGCAACAGAAATACATCATCTGTGAAAATTTCAACTGTCTAGCTATCACGGTTCATGAGATACAGTCTGGTGATAGACGGACAGACAGACGGACGGTCTTAGTAATAGGGTCCCGTTATTACCCTTTCGGTACGGAATCCTGAAAAAATATGTGCACACTACACAAGGTATGGTAAGGTATATAAATAGACTAGTGAAAGAACTTTCTCACTCGTTAACATTGCTTTTATGCATACTTATATATTTCCCTTGTCTCATCATTACAAGGCTGGTTCCCATTTCCACCAAGCTTATTAAGCATAAAAGGTGAAGCGCCTGACCACAGCTAGACGATGACGTTATAAAAGGGATTTACGAGGCACGGTTCCATTTATCAAAGGATTCTATTTATCGCTAATCCCTGTTAGGGGTGGGAATATTAGATTACCGTTTAATCCAGAAAGTTTCTGGTGTTTTTAGGTACTATTTTTATATTTGAACCTTTTTGAAAGGACAGTTGTGAACAATGTGAACATAAACTACTTAGTTTATCTTCGCAGCCACGAACATTTAATAATATAAAAAAACCGCCCAAGTGCAAATCGGACTCGCCCACCGAGGGTTCCGTACTTTTTAGTATTTGTTGTTATAGCGACAACAGAAATACATCATCTGTGAAAATTTCAACTGTCCAGCTATCACGGTTCATGATATACAGCTTGGTGACAGACAGACGGACAGCGGAGTCTTAGTAATAGGGTCCCGTTTTTACCCTTTGGGTGCGGAACCCTAAAAATATAAAATTCATTTATTTCAGGCAACTGAGTCCATATTTCTTAAATTAATATTAAATAAAATTTGATTAATATTAAATTAATAATTAAAAATTACAATTAAAATAACATTAAAATTAAAATTAAAGTTAAATGTAAGATTAAAATTAAATAACATTTACATGTACATCACAACAAATTAAGTTAGTTTATTTAATTTTAAATTTATTACATTACCTATATATATGTTACTTCTTCAAATAAACAAAATTTTACAAATTAATACAATTAAAATTAAAAATTTCTATTAAAATTAATAAATAGCATTAGATTAAATAAAATTTACAAAGTTATTAAAACTAACATGCAAGGAGGACCAGTGCTTTAGCAGGCCACTGTCCCACCTGTTAGCCACTATGGCCAGGAAGCTGTGACGACTGTCACGCACCCTGCTAAGTATCGCGGCGCAACGCTTGCGTCCGCAAACATATTTGCTCCGAAACTACTGGACCGTTTGAATTGCAATTTGGCACAAATACGAGTACTTACTTTCAAGAATTTTTATGACCAGATTATTAAATTTCAAAATGTATGCCATTTTCGTAATTAACGTCCCAAAAAACCATAAAAACGACACCCATATTGATATTTAGATCTTTCAACCCCATTGCATCCCAACAGGGGAGAAGCTTTTTTCACGTTCGTCACGTTGGATTTTAAACTCGTTGTTGTTTTCGTAATCAGCGACCCGATAAACCATAGAAACAATACCCATGTTGATTTTCAGACTTTGTCACCACATTTCCCCATTTTAGGGGTTGAATTTTCAAAACACCTGAAACACGTGTTTATACATTTATCGCTAGGAATACTCCTGTGAAGTTTGAAATAAAATAGTCTAACTAATCTTGTTTCCCCATACAAACTTTGGACCCCCATTTCACCTCGGTGAAGTTTGAAAAATCCTTTCTTGGTACACTCCTAGACCTTATTAGAAACCTACGTGCCAAATTTGGAATTTGTAGAACCAGCGGTTTGGGATGTGTGTTGGTATGTTAGTCAGTCAATCAGTCAGTTTCTTCTTTTATATATTTAAATGGTACGAAACCCTTCATGCGCGTGTCCGACTCGCACTTGGCCGGTTTTTTATTTTATTTTAAGATATAGAAAGCAAACACTTGATATTAACCTCTTAAAAGCATTATACAAAAATGTTCCCTACCGATCGTGCTACACAAGCTACGCGTTTGGCGTAGCGCTACGACTTGGTCGGTGAACAACTTAGTATCCGAATTTCGAATATTATTAAAATCAGCTTTTAACACGTTAATTTGTCGTTGATTCCATATAAAAATAAATTAATATAAATTCTAAGTAGGTATTTTCTTGACTTGAAGTTTAACCTTTTAAAGGCATAATACAAAAATGTTCCCTAGCGATCGTGCAAGACAAGCTACACGTTTGGCGTAGCGGTACGACTTGGTCGGTGAACAACTTAGTATCCAAATTCCGAATATTATTAAAATCAGCTTTTAGCACGTTAATTTATCGTTGATTCTATATAAAAATAAATTAATATAAATTCTAAGTAGGTATTTTCTTGACTTGATATTAACCTCTTAAAGGCATAATACAAAAATGTTCCCTGGCGATCGTGCAACACAAGCTACGCGTTTGGAGTAGCGCTACGACTTGGTCGGTGAACAACTTAGTATCCGAATTCCGAATATTATTAAAATCAGCTTTTAGCACGTTAATTTATCGTTGATTCTATATAAAAATAAATTAATATAAATTCTAAGTAGGTATTTTCTGAACTAATAATATTGACTTCGGTTACCGTGATAGTTACTCATCAAATAATCGTCACCGTTGCCGCCAACTACGCCCATTAGGACCACAAGTGCTGTAAAGGACTCGAAATGTCGGGATTCGGGGTTGAAATTCATTATAAGAATATACGAAACATAATCTCTTCCGTTTTTATAACTACGCTTTTTTTGTACATCTACTACATACTTAGTTTCTGTAGATGTGTAGTGTTTTGTTTCTAATGAAAAATAAAGTCGTTAGAGCTTTTAAGGGTTGCGCAGGATGCGCTCTGTGTTGGCGGCGTTATTTCCGACAAAAGTGTCCATATACATAGTTAAATTTAAAATAAATAAGGAACTTCATAACGTATTTTCAAAATATAAACACACCAAGTCGAATAAATTAGAGTAACATTTAAGTCCCACCAAAAACATTTCATGTAAAATGTTGCCAAGACGAAACCATAAGGCTCGCACTGTCAAAAAGTCATCAGATATTTTGTAGAACCAAGCTTCTAACTCTACAGGCCCTAACTTCACAAACTCTACACCTTAGTCGAAATATGGGGTTTGGCCGTTTCGCTACTGTCACATGGGCGTAAGGTGAGAAATGTAGGTATTCACTATAAATTATTTAGTATGTAACAAAACGGCCAAGCCACATATTTTAACTAAGGTGTAGTGGCTCACCCTAAAGACCTACTGTCACTACAAAACCATTCAACTCTGGAGGGAAAACCCAGGTTTGAACCATTCCAAAGCGCTTATCAAGGCCTTCAGCAGAAAGGCGTCTTCGAACGCCTTAGCGCTGTCTAGGAACCAACTGCGCAACTTGGTAAGGGTGCTTACCGGGCAATGCGGCCTAAATAAGCACATGCACATTATGGGGAAACGTGACATGGGGCGGTGTAGACTCTGTATGGAGACAGAGGAGACGCCCCTACACATCCTCACAGTGCCCCTGCCTAATGCGTACTCGTGACTTAATACTAGGTGGACATATACTGCGCCCGGAGGAGTTAAAGTCTCTCGAAATCAAAAAGATCCTGCAGCTGTTTGAAGTTGCAGGTTTGGATCGAGAGTTGTAGTAAAAGTGGCGATCACAATAGATCAGGGATGGTCGCAGTGATACATAGGTTTTGGAGCCTTATATAGCCCCTAACACAAGAAGAAGAAGGTGTAGAGATTGTGAAGTTAGGGCCTGTAGAGTTAGAAGCTTGGCTTTACAAAAGATCTGATAACTTTTTGACAGTGCGAACCTTATGGTTTCGTCTTGGCAACATTTTACATCAAAAGTTTTTGGTGGGATTTCACTTCTTTTTGTAAAATCTTCCATTCCCTAATTTAAAGGGTTGGGGGAAATTAACTATTAAAAATCCTGAAATTTCGCATCTGAGGGCATATCAATCTGCTTTTTGCTGATTACGCCCTTTTCCACCCCCTTTTCACCCTTACAGGGTGATTTTGGGGTTGAAAACTATTCTATATCATTCCCCATAACAAAAACTATCTACATACCAAATTTTAACTAAATCGGTACAGCGGTTATTGATTTTCCATACAAAATTCCACCCCCCTTTTCACCCCCTTGGGGGTAATTTTTTTTGTTGTTGTTTGTGTACTAAGACTATCTTACATACCAAATTTCAGCTTCCTAGGACTTCAGGAAGTACCCTAAAGGTTTTGATGAGTGAGTGAGTGAGTGAGTAACGAAATCGAGGTTTTTTAGATATACAATACAATACAATACAATCATTTATTAATAAAATTAAAATTTTACACGTCATAGTAATTTACAATGCTATTCACATACATTAAATTATTAAAATTACAATGCATTATTATAAATTCGGTACACAATTGTTAACCAAATGTTTATTATATATAATATTATAATGTTTTAAATATGCAGGACTCATGTGACATTCTATTCCGCCATGTGACATTCTATTATTTAGAGACTAGGTATTTTTTAAGTTTGAGTACGAAAGAATTGTAGCTATTCGCAGTTTTTATGTCTTCAGAGACTCGGTTATAGATTTTAGGGCCAATTGTGTGCAGACATTTTTTAGATTTAGCCAGCCGTGTGCGGGGTGGACGAAGTTCGTGGCGGCGCCTTAAGTTGTATTTGGGTTCCGCAGCGTTAGACTGGAACTGTTCGTAATTAAACCTTACCTGTTTAGCTACCTCTAGGATATAAAGGCAGGGTAGCGTTAGTATTTTGTTACTAGTGATATAAATAAAATCTAAAGTATAAGAGCTATGCAATTGAAATTTTTTATGCTTAATAAGTCCACTATGTCCACTAATCATATCTCGTGAATTTTGTTTATCAGGTGCAAGCCAAACCCAAGTTATGAGGGTTCCAAAAAACGACGCAGCGCTTCGAGAAAAGGTAGGTAGTGCCCTTGCGCTTCGCTTTGCTCATCTTGGCGGGGGCACTACCTGCCTGGTAATAATCCGGAAAACGGACTCTTCTACCTTATCTGGTTCTGGTGACGTTATCATTAATAGACGGCGCTTGTTGTACATTAGGTGAGGTGATGTAGCTGTACTCGTATGGTTGTTTGCAGTGCAGGTCGTTGGCTTCACAATGCACTGTGCTGAGCCGTCTTAGAACTCGTGCGCCGGTTCTTTGTTATCTGCTAGTGCGTAGGCTGGCTTTAGTCGGTCCACTGAAATGGTTACATGATCTGCTCGTCTGTTAATGACGAATGTTTTATCGAAGAGAAGAACAAATAATATTCATCAAAACTTACAAGTAGGTATTTATAAACCCACATCATCATTTAGCACTTTTCAGGAGCCTTGGCGTCCTCTTGATATAATGATAGTAGGTATAGTTTGGTAAATCGACATACAAAAAATAGTATTAATTCGCGAAAAGGTAAAAACGGGACCCTATTACTAAGACTCCAGTGTCCATCTGTCCATCTGTCCGTCTGACTGTCACCAGGCTGTATCTCATGAACCGTGATAACAACAAATACTAAAAAGTACGGAACCCTCGGCGGGCGAGTCCGACTCGCACTTGGTCAGTTTTTAATAGTGAGATAAATATTACGGTCTAAATATCGTAATATTACTCGTAAATGCTCATATAGTCTAGGTAGTATAATACCAAAGATAGATATAACTTCGTAATAGACGGATAGAGTCTAAGTAAAAAACGTGCCTCGAAAATCACGAAAATTTGATTCTCGATCAGATGGCGCCACTACCTTCGGCCTACTCTCGTATAGAGGGCGTTGACGGTTTCGTTTGTTATTTAACAATTTTAACGCATATCAGTGAAAGAATATGGGTCAAAATCATATAAAAATAATTAATATAATAAATGAAAATAAAAAAAATCATTTATACAATAAAATACATTTTATCCTATTTTTATAAATCTTCATTTTTAGTTTTAAAGTGTGTCGATAGATGGCAGTGTATTTACTGTGGTTACAAAATTTACTATGACAGTACCATTCTATCCTATTATATCCTCTTTGATAATACCTAATGCGTAAGAAATTGTGACGCATTAGGTAGGTAGACCCTACATACTCGTATATGTAAACAAATATTGACATATTAACATTTTAGTACGAAGTCTTTGAAGACTGTGACGGTAAGTATAAAAAATATATATATCTAATCAATGAGGAATATTTTGTAGATTCTTCAATGAGATGTGACAAGATGATAACACGCTTTGTATTATTTATTTACAACTCGCTTTTCAATTTAGAAGTTTGCCTAATCGTTTCTATTAACCCTTTAGAAACCAGGCATTTATGTTTATTTCGTAAACTGACGATTTACGAGTCTATAACGACATCATAATATTATGATGGCACTGAACACCAAAGGGTTAAAATTTATATTCAATATGCATCATAGGTAGTAAGATTTTTATTGAGCCCGAAAAATTTTCTCCTTCATGAACTAAATTGGAGCATTGTTCTGTATCTAATCATAACACGGTAATAATCGTTCTGAACCATCATTCACACTAAAAGAGAGCAAACTTGAACATTAGTTTTGTAGCAGGAGAATAGGTAGGTCGGGCCGACGCGGGTTTTTGTCAGCGCCGGACACGTGCCGCTTCCCACGATCCCTTCTTGATGAACTGGAAAATAGCTATCTAAGGAACTTGAATAAAAACGCTATCTAATGTTTTTTATGCTACGAATCGCACCTTTAAGACTTACAACAAACAACATTTTGATGAAGTAGGGAAAAAGTTGTACCCAGTCAGCTTATTTTAGGGTGGAGGTAAAACTGGGCTCCCCTGCGCCCAGGGACCGGCCCGCTATCCCTTATCGGGGTTTTATAAGGGTATTGCATAAGGCTTAACTCACTATACCCTTTGCCAGGCGAAACCCTTTGTTTTGGTTTTAAAAACCCTTATATAAAGCTACCACATTTGAGTAATCGGTAGCCCAAATACCCTTACAAAACCCTTATCATCCGCTCACCAACACCTTGCATATTGCTTATAAGGGTTAGCCTTATAAAGGGCTTCCCTTTTAGCATATAAGCGTGCTAATTTAAGTCGTCTACCTTGTTCATAAAGCACACATTACTTCGAATCCGAGCGATCGTCGGCGGCGACGGCGGCTTTTCTTTGACTAGGCACGTATTTTCATTCCTTTTCATACACTACCGTAGATATATACTAATCCTGTCTCTTTCACGCAAAGGGAAACCTTTATAAAAAGCGCTTAAAGATAAGGGTAACCCTTATTAAGAGCTAGCCTTATTTTTTGTTAGCTTTTCGGTAAGGGTTAGTCAAAGGTAAGGGTATGAATGGGCTTGCAGTTCAAAAGGGAAAGTCTTGCAATGTGTTAGCCGTGTTTAAGTGTCGCCCATTGAAAGGGTTTTATCGCGGAAAGGGTTGTCCGGTCCCTGTGCGCCTGCGATTCCTCTGTGACGTGATCCTTCCTTTGCCCGACTATGGGATTACCCGGGGGAAAACCACGCACAATAATGTTATTGTACAGTCGCCATCAGATATATCGGAGCGGCCAAGGTGTTCACAATATCTGAACACGCACTCTAACGCCTTGATAGTAGAGGCGTGTTCAGATATTTGTGAGCACTTTGGCCGCTCCGATATATCTGATGGCGACTGTAAATACAACTCTGCCAAAAGCACATTAACGTCTCAAAACTTCAACAAAGGTGCTAACTAATTATTTCCATCAGCTATTCAGGGTTATTGAAGGATATGAAAAAAAACGGAGTGGCTTGGGGGAGGCCTTTGTCCAGCAGTGGACGTCTATCGGCTGACGTGATGATGATGATGATGATGAAAAAAAATGTTAGTCTCACAAAGACTAACATTACTAAACAAGTGTCAGCTTTAATGAACTTCATAGATCTTAATAAAAAAAGACTAATGATGGAGGTTGTTAAGGGCCGACCTTAATCGTATAAGTTCACCGTCAAGAAGCACGAGTAACTTACCTTCATCATCATTGAAACGACCGTTTAATCATTACACAACGAAATTTCAAGAACTCTCGTCTACCCATTTAAAGAAAGTTCCTTTCAGCTCTTTTTTGCGGGTCACTTTGAAATCAAAGGGTTCGGAACACATGCCTTTGATGACTTGTTAGTGGTCGGTTAAGAATACTTTTCTAGGAACTTTTAAGTAGAAAAAAACGAGTTACGAATAGGTACTGGGTATCCATATACATTTTGTAGGATTCGTAGCACGAGTTATTAAAATGTGCTATGATTTCATAAGTTTACAAAGGTGTAAGTCGTAATGTTTGAAATGAAGAGTTTAAGTAGAACAAGTAGAAAACGGATTTTATCGTACTAAACCTCCATTTTAATTAAGGCTCGACGCAGTTTGAACTCGAACAAACATAACCACATACCTATATATAATTTACCTACATTAACGGATTCCCTTCCCGTCCTCCGGTAAAAAATGTGTGGAGGGTTTGATTTCATTTCATGCGCCTGTTTGTTTAACTTTTTGACATACGGCTTGATTGATTTAAATCAAGGGGCGGATGACAAAATCGTCTCTCTTACAGGGGTGACATATTTAGAATATAAGTGGATCCTGACTCGTGGAGTTTTGTAAAATATACTTTGTTATATTATATTTATATTCCTTGTTATATTCCTACCTTAAAAAAAAGACAAAACAGGTACCCGTCGAAAGTGAAAATGAAATTAGAGTTGGTGGCCAATTTAAGGAAATGCCAGCCAACCATATGACTCTAACTGTCAGACCAGAACATATCTTTAAGATAGGTACGCCTCAGACTTAACGACAAAAAGTTTTAAGCAGAGTCAGAACTCAACAAACAGGTGCTTCGGCAGTGCCGGGTCAAAGCAGTAAGTGGCCCCATTGTTAGTTACGGATCAGAAAAAATCCCAAGAACTTTACAATAGACGCCTAAGTTTTCGGGATAACTTGCCTTTTCGATCGTGTTTCTTTCATCGTAGCCGAACACTTAAGAAGTTGCTGATCGATTTAGTTGGTTAACTTCATATTTTTATGGAATAGAGAGAAAAAGAGCATGACAACGTTGTGGAATAGTTCTGTAACTAACATGTTTCGTAAGTGTAACAATTATCCAATTTTCATTTATTTTCAGTTGTATATTGTTGCGCTGCATAATGCATACCACAGCAGTACAATAATTTTAGTATAAAATAGCTAGTGATATAGCCGAGGGAGCTTTAAGAGGAGGAAGAGACCAGTTTTTTTCTTTATGTAATGTGTGGCCTGTAATAGGAGCAAAAAATTAAACTGTAGGCTGTACTCCTCAAACTGACCAACATTTGTTCTGCGACTTTAAAAAATAATGAAGATTTTAAACTTCGTATTTTTCATACAAAATAAATATTATCTTCAATGTACGCCATTATCTTTGTGATTGACATTGCCTGTCACACCTTAAACATAACAAAATTCGCAATACATTGCGTCTTGGAAAAAACTTTAAAGTGTATTAAAAATCAAAACACAAGTTATTTTTCAAAAGTCGCTGAACAAATGTTGGTCGGTATGAGGAGTACAGCCTACAGTTTAATCTTTTGCTCCTATTACAGGCCACACATTGTATAGGTATATATAAGTCGCAGGCATTTGTAAGAATCCGCCGTTTAAAATGCCGAAGGACAATTATAAAAAGTTCGCATTTTATAATAAGGTTTAAATGTAAACAAATAGTAGTAGTGATATGACATGCACTAGAGACGACCTTGGATTTTATAATAAGGTTTAAATGTAAACAAATAGTAGTAGTGATATGACATGCACTAGAGACGACCTTGGATTTTATAATAAGGTTTAAATGTAAACAAATAGTAGTAGTGATATGACATGCACTAGAGACGACCTTGGATTTTATAATAAGGTTTAAATGTAAACAAATAGTAGTAGTGATATGACATGCACTAGAGACGACCTTGGATTTTATTTTATACATAAAATTGTTGTAACGACTGCTATGTAAGCAGACTTTGTCGCCAATGATGAAGATGTTTGACTGTGTTATATAATATCAGATTAACCATTCAATACGTCATTTATTGGACTCGCAAATTTTATGTCGGGCATCTACCTAATTGTTATAAATACATCCATGTTTCGTCGTTTGCCAGGATGAGGCAGATGCTCTTAATAAACCCTAGACAGGTATCAAGTTGATGTTAAGGTAAATACTTAGTCCAATTTGAATATTCATTACAACCTAGGAGTGTTATTATCAGAAACTTTTTATTTTTTAACGAGGTGATCTTTTCTTTACTTCAATTATAATTATTTTGAGAAAACGTAATTTTCGACTATATTGCATTGTACCGGTAAACTTGGGTTTGATAATTTGATTCATGGGGTAATAAGTATATGAAATAATTTTGAAAATAACAAATACCTATCCGATATAAAACCCTAACATAGGCCCTGTACTATTATTATTTGAAAAGTTTGTTCCATCTCTTAATGTCTGAGCCTCAATACCATTGGGTTCCTATTACTATGTGAAACGTACGCAGTCTTTGAAATCTAAAACTATGTTTACGCGACTCCAAAACATTTGTTCTATTTGATGTTGACCGTCCTGGAAGGCACCTAAGCCACATCCATTTTAGTTTAAACATTTAACTCGATATTAAAACGAGGTGAGTTCGAATAAAAGCTCATACCTAAGAAAACGCGACCGATATCCTGTTTAGGGTTCTCGTGAAAAAGCCAGGAATTTACATGATACGTATTGCGTTACATTATTATTCTTTAGACAACTTCGTATCATCTTCTTATAGTTTCCCTTCAACGCCCAGATCTAACAATTGCGTCCGAAAACGTCAACGATTTGTTCGTCAACATTGATTTCGACTGGCAGTGAAGCAGCAATGTCGCGGCACAAAACTACAGCAGGAATGCTGGTACAGTTTGAATAGAAATGGTAACTTAAGCCTATCTACTTATATATATCCGTTCACCTGTGGCTTGTCAAAGATATTTTATTTAATTAGTGACCTTGAACTTCAAAAATTTGAATTTAAAATTGTGCAAAAACTGATGCCTGATTCGGGTCTCGCCCACAGATGAAAGGATATAATATTAGCAATTTTCATTCACTTTTCAAAAGGCATGTATTTAATTAAACAGGTATCTACATTTAAAACATAACATTGTGGAACTTAAAGATGAAGTTCATGAGGTAGGTAAGTATGTCTATACCTATTAGGTGTGTTCAATTTGCTGTGAAACCCTTATCTAAACCAATATTATATTATATACATATGGTGCAAGTATTAAGATGTTTCATTCCACTTACCCGTCATCAACTCCAAATATTGTAAACATTGCCTTTTTTCAGCTTGAATAGCCTCGTGCTGATTTTTTATTATTGTAAATTTATTTATCATGCGAAAAGTAGCTCCCGTACGCCGCTTTTATAAGGTTTTACCATGGTGTCCCCATTTATTCCAAAACACAAGTAACACACAATTATACATTTATACGATTCTGACAAAACACATGCCATGTGATGTGAATGACGTTTAGTGACTGCTAATAACATTGCCATATATGTATATTAGGGTTCCGTACCCAAAGGGTAAAAACGGGACCCTATTACTAAGACTCTGCTGTCTGTCTGTCTGTCTGTCCGTCTGTCACCAGGCTGTATCTCATCAGCCGTGATAGCTAGACAGTTCATATTCTATAACAACAAATACTAAAAACAAAATAAAATAAATATTTAAGTGGGGCTCCCATAACCTGACCTACCTAACCTAACCTGATTTTTTTGCCGTTTTTTGCGTAATGGTACGGAACCCTTCGTGCGCAAGTCCGACTCGCTCTTGGCCGGCTTTTTTTAATTGAATGACAGCTGCAGTTTTTTCTTGGTTTAACTCTACGATAAAAATATTACAAAATATTGCACTTACTTATAGCAAATGTCACAAATCAGACACTTCGGAATCATCGACCCAATCCCCTCAATTTCACTTGATAGCCCTCCAGTCTCCTTTAATTTATAAAATTCAATTTTCACGTCTCAACGCAATGCTTCTTGACATCAAACTCAAGTGTAAAAAATCCATGAGTCAGATTTATAAAGAGCTCTCTAACCCTCTTTTATTCGATGCTAGTCGCCTCTTAAACTGCACGAGGGGTCTCGACTCCTGGCCTATTTTATTAGAAGCTACACAGGACAATTAAAATGAAACCCTATGTTCTTTCACAATGGTTGACATTCCGTTGGAGGTATCGACTTGTTAATTTCAAGACGGAAATTTCGAGGGATGATTTTCACCCGGTCTTATCTCGTTTCACATTTTTTTCGCAAAATCAACTTTATGACATTCTGCTAAAAGTTATAATACAGAGAAGGAAAAAATATGATGAAAGAGTTATAAAGCGATACAAATGTGGCAAGTTCTGAAACGTTCAAAGGCCCTCTGAAGTCTTGCAAGTCGATACTCGGCGAGTTGGACGCTTGACCAAAGTTCAAACATACTTGCTTTGAGAAGAACCGATTTGATTTGATGACAATGTTGCTATATATACAATACTCTAATAAAGTTTATTATCACACCTAATTTAATTAATATTTATTTAAGCGATTCAACCAAATCGGAAAATGGCTGAATAATTGATTTGACACTTTATTCTTTATTTCACGCATTATTTATCACTGCATCTTTTAAAAAACTTAATCTTTAGATTTTTTTTTTTGAAAAATATCAATATTTTTTTTGGGGAAAATTTTACACATACATTCACAAAATAGTGTTCTATTATATTCCAAACACAAATATACTGTAGGACATAATTTGATGTTCTCGAACAATTCAAAGTTTAGAAGACACCGGCCTAATATATTATATCAATGACTTATTACGTAAGACTACAGAAGGTACTACCCCGTACCATGAGTCACTGACAGTGTCAATACTGACATATACGCTAACGTCTACGTGATTTACTATCTATATAGGTACATCTCGCTGACACTAATATTTTGTACTTACGTACTATGGATGCTATAGAAAGGATGCCAATTGCAGATGCCGATGGCAGAATTGTTGCAAAAGTGACCGCTTTCAGCTTTAAATAATAATTCCTAATCTCTCCGGTGGCGCTAGTTAGGCTCTGGGACATGAGTATAACATGAACCATATAAGGCAACAAATAACCCGACCAAATTACGTAGGTTGTTTTTGGTAGTATTTCGGTGTATGGTGGCGCCGCCTAATTACTGTTTTTGATGGACACTTTTCATACATAGAGATTTGGCTTCTTTGTATAGTCTCCATGGTACGTACGTTACGTTAATGTTTGTACGAGCGAGATGCATAGAAAGTAATTTACATTCACGCTAGCATTTATGTCAGTGCCAAACTGGTGGTACCTGGCCTTAAAGATGCAAATATGTTTATTAATTAAAGCATAGGTTTTGACGTGCGATAAAAATCCTACCATGCTACCGCCGCAGGGGACCAACATGTATCAGTATCAGATTATCATGTAAACGCTTTTGTACTTACTATCGTCACCGATATCGTCCCCGATTAGCCTATCTATTATCAATTACGAACATCGAACAAATCAAAAATGATACAAAAACAAAGGATACAAAACCTTAGGTCAACAGATTCTACTTGGACTTGACCGAATTTATATCAAGTAACCTTGAGACTCTCTTATTGGGAAATTGAGATGGGTCAGCAAGGACAGCTTCCTTAAGAGTCCATGGCAAGCTCGGTACTCCATACAAACGTAGTTACGCTCTCATTTTAAAACGACTAGCTAGATTGCTCTGAAACTGTACTTGCAATAGGATTAGGTATATCTATAGGTCTGTAATTAGTTTATGTAGCTTCAGATACCATAGTATAAGAAACAGCGAATTTATGTTTTTCATACAAAACTTCCTTTTGCTCTATTTCGTTTGTTTTATATATTAGAGCTATATAAACGAATAATTACATACCTAGATATACATCATGTCATTGTATGTGCAAAGTTTCATTTTAATCCAACACGTAGTTTTAAAATGAGAACGAAACTCCGTTTGTATGGGAAGGTGAAATTCGGCCGAGCTTGCCGGGGACTAACATTTACTGTCGTGCGGAAATGGCATATTCAAATATTCCTGTAACCTCTAAACACTAACCGACCGGCTGGCGTGTGCGTCGTGCATAGGCACTCGGCAAATCGTGTTGGCGTCATCCGAGTGTGTTGTGTCTTCTTCGTCTTGCCTCTCGCTGGACTGGATGTCGTTCGATACCTCCCCAAGGGGAGGTATGAGAGGCCGTGTCCGCCTTCCGGCTGCGACGGCTGTTGCGGGTCGCTCCCCACCGATGTGAGGAGGTCAATCTTCGTCATTTGGGGGACGAATTGGCTGCTGTTGTGGGCTTTGCTACCGTCTCTCGCCGAGAGTCTCGGCACCGCTCCGATCCACTCGGAGAAGCGCCTGTCTCGGGGTCTCTCGCCGACAGTGTCGACACCTCTCCGATCCAATCGGAGAAGCGCCTGTCTCGTGGTCGCTCGCCGAGAGTCTCGGCACCGCTCCGAATCACTCGGAGAAGCGTCTGTCTGGGGATCTCTCGCCGAGAGTCTCGGCACCGCACCGATCCAATCGGAGAAGCGCCTGTCTCAGGGTCTCTCGACGAGTGTGTACAGCCCGCATAATGTCCGACAGGACATTATACAATATATATATACTCAATACTACTCAATATGTATATATATGCTAATATATTATTATTATTATAGTCCAGCAAAATATCTCTATACCAAATTTCAACTAAATCGGTTCCTACAGCGGGTTAAGCGTGAAGAGAAGTTTAAAAAAGGTATTTGTTTAAAGTTAATATGTTTTTACTTCGGAATGGTGTCAATGTGATACCATAAATAAATTTCACACTCCCGATTTATACGAAAACTAACCAAACATGGCCTAGTAGCTTCACTGATGTAGATATTAGGTAAGATAGAATTGAGAGCCCCAAATAAACTTTTAAGAGAGGATATCTGTAAAATTATTCAAGATATAGAAAAACTTGACTTAATTAAACTTGTAGCAAATTTAATCAGCTTTCGGTTTGTGTAAGTAGTCATGTCGCTTAGACGCAAATTTCCAAGAAACCGAAAAATGGGACCTCCAAACCCCACTCCCCCCGACTCAAGGATTACTTTTGATATGTCCACCTCCTAACTAGTCCAAACAAAGTTACAGAGTCAAAAATTGTGTTCTAAGCATTTCCCTCTATACCTTCTTTATGCTAGGCCTAAACGGCAAAACCAGGCCTATATTGATAGATATTAGTTGGTCGTGCCGTCGCGCCTACCCTTTATACGTAAGTACATTGTATTTTGTGACTAGAACAACGGTCGTATATCTGGCTCTAACTCGACCATGAAGGCACTATGTAATATCTAGGAGATAAATATATACATATAACGTTAATAAAATACACACAATATGAGAGTGTGGAATTACATAAATCGCGATGAGCTGTACAGGGCTGGATTGGGTGGAAAAACGTACTTTTAAGGAAATGTCTGGGGAAATCGGAAGAAATACATAGGTATGTGGTGGAGCAATTCACTGAAGGTACATATAAAAATAATAGTCATAAGGCAGAGTGTATACCATCAGTAATCATGGTTTTCGTTTATATAATGTGATTAAACGCATTATCGGTTATTATTTATATTAATAGATGTGTTGTTTATTTTTAGAAAAAGTACATTCATTGCCTACAACTATTTTCACCACACCAGCTCATAAAGGTTATTTTTATTGTACTTCAAAAACTGATGAGAAAGTTGCATTTTATCCATAAGAGTGGCAAAATGTAAATGAGAGACACGAGATGTAATAAATTTAGTGTTGTTAACTCATGTTGGCTGATGATGTTGACATTAAAGTGATAATTTTCTAAAGAAGTTTCGCCTTAAAATCCTCGCAACGCTCAACATTCTACTTTTCGAACCTTTTCATTTTTGATATATTTTTTACTTGCTCGAGTATCAATATTCACACAAGGAGTTAAACAAGTTTGCCCCCTCGTAAAATAAATAACTATTAGCCGTTCAGTTTGATACAACAACATCAAACTAGAATATTGGGCGTATTCCCATTATTTGTCTCCGCCCCATGTGAACGCCGCCATAGGTACATGAGGCGGGGATAAATGGGAATACACCGAATATTGTACCAATTTCAAATCGGTTACAGGGAATACAACTTGCAAGCTCTGAATGTGCCTAAATTAAAATAAGTTAAGTAAAGTTATACCGCAGTCCGAATGGAATATTAGTCTGAATGTGCCTACCTATATTAAAATAAGTTAAGTAAAGTTATACCGCAATCCGAATAGAATATTAGTCTGAATGCCAAGCACATTGCTCGTTAAAGTAATTGAATGGAATATTTTTCAAGTGCACACTCTGGCGAAATCTGTCTCCCGCGGTGCGGTGCGTGCCCGTGAGGCCCGTGCCGTGCCCGACAGCCATTACGCAGCGGAGTATCTAATAACAACACCGGGGATTACTGCTCGCCATCGCCACAATGAAAGAAGACCTGTCCTGCCCACCAAGTTCAGGGTTGCCACTTATCTTAGCGATCACACACACGAACACACGGTTGCTGCGTCGCCAGTTCCTTTTTTAGGGTTCCGTACCCAAAGGGTAAAAACGGGACCCTATTACTAAAACTCCGCTGTCCGTCTGTCCGTCTGTCTGTCTGTCTGTCTGTCACCAAGCTGTATCTCATGAACCGTGATAGCTATTAGCTACACAGTTGAAATTTTCACATATGATGTATTTCTGTTGCCGCTATAACAACAAATACTAAAAACAGAATAATATAAATATTTAAATGGGGCTCCCATACAACAAACGTGATTTTTTTTGCTGTTTTTTCCGTAATGGTACGGAACCCTTCGTGCGCGAGGTCGACTCACACTTGGCCGGTTTTCTTTGGACTTGGCTGGACACGCTGCCGCGTGTCTAGATGTCACTACAAATACGATTTTGCAAAAACATTCATAATGTACCTAATAGGTGAGTTGAATGTGTGTAAATTATTGTTTGTTAATTTTGTCTTGAAATTGTTGAGACACTTTTAATCACGTTTACGCAATTTTTGAAAACGTACCATTATTCTTAATTTATTAAACGTAATCTGCGTGCGTAATCGTAACTTTATTGTAACCAAATTTAAAAGTGGGAAAATTACTGCCTTGGTTGAGACTTGAACTCACGGCCTCTGGTGAGTTCAAGTCTCACTTAAGGCAGTAATTTCCACTTTTAAATTTATTCTAAGCTTAATAGCATCGATCGCAGACGTTTCTGCTTGTTAAAAATTAATTTATTGTAACCAATTCATTAATTATTAAGAATTCATACTCGTACGTGTTTTGGATCGATGCAATCTGACGTTTTTAGGGGGTCTATTATAAACCGTCAATATACCGTTGAGTGTCGTTTGAACTTTTTGTCTTTTTCTTTTTGCTAACGACGTGAAAGGGACAGAGAGAATAGAATCCAAGTATTTCAAACTGTATTAGGCCCCGCATGTTGAAATGACATAGAGTATAAATGTCACTTGAATATAATTTTGTCTCACTCAGTGAGCAAAATGCGATTTTGCTCACTGTTTTTAAGTAGCAAAGTACCCTTGTTCGAGCTGCTGAGGTGAAAAAGATTAATTCTAGTTCGTTGATTATCACAACGATTGACTATTAGTGTATAGTAGGTAAATTATTTCAATATAGTTATTGTATTCTATGTTCCTTTTCTTAAACCTGTGAACAATTCGAATAATAAAGATTAAAGTTGAAGCAGATTTTAACGAACCGGATTTAAATTTAAAATGCCGGTAATTAACGCTTTCGATTCCAACAGAACCGTGAATCCAGAAATTTGGAGATACCGGTCTATGAACGAGGTATACTTACAATGACAGTGTATTTTTTATTCGATGGTTTGTTCATTGTTTACTAACTTTGGCGGGCATTATTCATGCCAAAAATATCGTTTTCCGGGACGCAACGCCTATCCTCAACAAATTTTGTCCAATTAGTTTATCAGTTTAAGCATAGGTAACAAGTAAACCTTTATATTTGCAACATGCAAGCAATGGTTTATTATAACTCAAGATATGTTATAGGCGTTCCAAAATTAAAGCGCTTACCATGTGAAAAATTGTGGAAGTTGCCTTTAGTTAGTCGCGCCTGGGCAAGCGAGAAATGTGCACGTGCTAACCATTGCTCCCGCTCACCGAAAGAGAAAGAGACATAATATGACAAAGATTAATGGAATGCGAAAATTAATCTAATATATCAGATTTCTTCGTAGGTATAGAAATTAATATGGAAGTATTTTTTGTGCTCCTTATGTATGTCTAGACAACACAATTAGCGACGCTGTCACTAGATAACACAATTCGTAGATGCTGCTTAAATCATCTGTAAAGATGGACAAGGCCTAATGATGATGATGATGATGTATGAGTATAACCTATCCATAGTTATACAATATCATTGCATGCAAGGCTTGTCTTGAGTAACCAAAATGTACTCAACCTTTGTGGATATTGGCCTGAAAACAAGGGTTGAACGCTCACAGTTTGTGACGTCCAGACGACAGCAGCGCCCGACTGGGACGACTGATTTGTCGTATTATAAGGAATGTTCTACTAACTTAGTATGCTAACGGCTACATGAGCCAGAAACTGTGAGCCTGATGACTGTGTTCTATGAATAGGCACCCATTTGTTTGAAGAGATATTTCTAATCAAATTGCTTTGCCACTCTTGTGGATAAAATGTAACTCATCAGTTTTTAAACAATCAAGAGTGCAAAGGCTCGTATGGTGAAAAAATATTTTCCCCTCACTAGCTCGGAAAGTTGTTTTTTATCCTTTAAAACAAGCGGGGAAAAATGCATTTTATCCACTAGTGGGGAAAGTAATTTGACCTTGGACGGAGCGTGTTTAAGTAGCTTGACAGATAACAAAACGTAAAACGCTCATAATAATGATTCGTTCGATATTAATTATCATTAAACAAATGGTTTGAGAATCTAATAAAAATACCAAATTTAGCTTTATTTAATGATTTTATGTCATAAACCTTAAAGTTCCATATGAAACGTTTGTTTTTTAATAATGATGTTAAATATAATTCTGAACGCACAAGTTGAGTCGATGCAATTTCAAAACGCATCACTGACATTTCATACGTCAGAAATGCCAACATTGTCAACAATTTTTTTACTTAAAACTTCTCACGTAAAAATACAGAATTTCCAGAGTTTTTTGTTATATCGTAAAAAAATTAGTGATTCTGGAATCACTGGTGATGAAGATGATCTAACGCCTGTGGATGTTGCACTTTCCTCGCTATAGTGAGGTGAAAAGTTTTGTGTTACACACGGGTGCAAATGTATTTTACTTCTCGTGTGTACTCGCTACGCTCAGGATTCTATGTTAGAACCACTCGCTTCGCTCGTGGTTCAACTATAGAATCCTTTCGCTTGCTCGTGTTTCAATTCCACACTCGCAGGTAAAATAAAACTTTGCACCCTTGTATAACAAATAACTATTTTGTAACTAGTTCGCATAGTTCCGAACAGCTCGATAGATTGTAAGATCCAGTATTTTTTGTCATAAGTTCATAACGTATTGTTGATTATTGAAGATTTATTAGTAGTATTTTAATTATGCGTAGAATTTCCAACAGTCAATGATAACATTAACATTGATTGATTTTCACGTCACTTCGTTAGTAAAGTACTTAGTTAAAGGGGGGTGATTTTGACCTTTACGGGCAAGCGTTATGTCACAAGATAGGTTATTCTAAGTTGTATAATTTTTACTATGGCAGGTAGTCCCAAAGGTTTGTGTAAAAAAAAGTTATCGCCGCAAAAAGTAGTGTTGAAAGGTCACTAGGTATAGTAGGTATGTAGCTTTTTTCGATCTAAGTTCCTGTGTCGCAGATCAGGTTTTGTTATTTAATTTTGAGTCACGATATTTTAGTTTATTATTCGTTTTCTTCTGTTGTTTTTGTCATATTTTTTTTAAACAGAGATTTAACAAATCTCGCCGTACAAAAAAATGGAGTATATAAAAAAACCTTTCCGATGGTACCTATGTCACTTATTCTTATTTGGTTCATGGGCCAGAGTCCATACAAATCTGGCCATCCTGCTTTCGCCGTTGAGAGTCGTTGAGAGTTGAGACCAAGATTTACCGCAACATGTCGTCGTCGTCGTCGTCGTCGTCGTCGTCGTCCCCCCGTAATGTTTCTCGGCTTTAATATTTATTACCAAGCTTAATCAAACAGCGTATCATGCTCTCACCCGTGTCACATTAATGTCAGGGCACCATTATTCCCGTAATGTATTATTTTCCAAAAACAATGGCATAATATTCACATTGATAGTCTCCTTTGGGTAGGGTTACCAGACGTCAGGAATTTTGGCCGTTTGTCAGGAATGCAGCCGGAATACGGAAATTTCAGGAATTTACATGAATTAATAGACTTTTGTATAATCTAATCAAAACCAAATTTAAATAAGAACTGAAACAAAATAACAAACGACATCAACGCAATTAACATTTTCAGACACGTTAACAGCTGTTTCTTGCTTTGTCAATGTCTGAAGTATCAAAAGTTTTTTAAGGTTACACTTTATTATGACCCCGTTATTAATTTTTGCAAATTTACCGAGCAGCAATGTAGTGCAAACATTACGAGACATAACATGACATTACGAGATACGAGCTTTTTATAGTAACTGCCAACAAGCGTTGACAGTTACTATGTAAAGCTCGTATCTCGTAACTTGTGTTGCTTTACATTGCGGGCCGAATTATTTTGTATGGGAATTATTTTCATTGTATTTCTAAGCAAAACTTATCTGAATATACTTCTTAGGTCTTATGCTAACCACCGTTTAAGTATTCGCCCGTATTGGATTTACACACTGTATAAAAAACAGCTATTTTGGCTATGCGTGAAGTTGTTGGTGGGGGTAGTACAACTTGTACTAGTACAAGCGACGCTACCGCACGACGTGGTGAAAATATGAAATTTCGTGGGGCAACATCTTCATACTATTTGGCAGCTGTCAACTGTCAAATAAGCAATATGTCCCACACCCACTAGGGCATCACCACACGTACGGAGCGAATATAGGTAATATATTATATATGTCCAAAGCTAACGATAGAGATGTATGGAATAATATGGAGGAGGCCTTCACTCAAAGAGAGGTCCTTAACTCAAACTCTACTACATAAATAATTTAATTAATCTGCATGACATAAGTATACATTATTTGGATCACTAAATTGGCCAAATGATCATCTAGTGTTTATGCAGAACCCTTCGTAATCCTGAAAAAAGCCTTCGACACCGTCTCTATTCCTATTCTCTTATGCAAACTTCAAAAAATCGGTGTTAGGGGAACGCCACTCTCTTTGTTTAAAAACTATCTAACAGAAAGGAAGCAGCGGGTAAAACTCACACAACACTCCAGTCAGGAAGAGGAACTCTCTTACGGCGTATCCCAGGGAAGCGCTTTGGGTCCTACGTTATTCCTGGTTTACATTAATGACCTATGTAACATGACTGTCCCTAATACAAAACTGTTCTGAAAAAATCCGCACTTTTTTACAGAATTGTATATGAATTCCGTTTTATTTCGTGATTCTGTTTTTACTATCGCAATCTAGAGATTATGACGATTAATAAGACGGTCGTTTCAATCCGAAACGCTCAACTTTGTTCTGGGTCCTAATGCCTAACAAAATCGACGACCTCCTTTGTTTCTATTTCACAGAGACCAACAGCATAAATGAGGACAATGCTGCGATGTACTTTTTGTTTTGTAAATAAGTGTCATTTGAGAAATCGCTTTTTTTATTCAAATAGGTACCGAGCGCCTCACAGAAAGAATAGGAGGACAAATCTAATAGCCATTAGACTTCATTAGAGAGAGGTACAATACTAAGTTGGTGTATCTGTATACCAGATGGTATACAAATACACATTATTCGAAAATAATGTGTTCGATAAAAGTAATTCGGTATTCAGGCCCATTTTTCTCTTCTAGAACCTCTATCATCATTATGGACGTGGTGAGACAAAAAACTTGTTTACGCAAAGTGCCTTGGTGAAAACTATTACCTATTGTAGTAAATTCTACGAGATTGTTCAATCGTTTTGTAGTAAATTTGGAGTTAAAACCTGCCTATAGTATTTAAAATGCAATGCTTGCAATGTTCGAGACATATTTACTTCCATCAGGGTTTAATGCTAGTAAGTACTTGATTAAAAATCACTTGTATAAAAATAGATGGAACACAAACAGAGCCAATCACTCAATTTTTTGTCTTTCAATAAAATACACTTTATGGTGACATAAATACGAAGGTGTGAATGCTTCGGGAATAGTTTTATGTCTCCAAGTTGAGAAGGTCGAGTGAATTGGGTCATAAGGACCTTTTTATTTTACCAACTATAATTAGAATCTGTAGAGCATTCATGTTATAGTTCCAATTATAAGAACGGTAGAATATAGAAGCAGCGCGGCGCTTTTAAGTTTGGATATAATATATTTAGTTAATTATTTCCCACGAAAATTATTACTACTACATACTAAAGAGGAAAATATTTCTTGCTTAATTAAAATCACTAAAAATCTGTTAAGACCGTAAACCCTGTTTTCTCCAATCTAACAAGCCAATTCGAACGTACACCTGCCAACAAACCGATATTAGAATGATAATTGGAATCATATCAGTTCGCTGTCATTTGCGCGTTCATTTCGCTCAGACTTGTCCATACAAGTACTAGTGCGAGCGAGACGCCCGCGCGAATGACAGCTTGACTTGAGCAACTGATTGGCCTGTAAGTTTAACCGCGTTTCGATCAAGGTGTTTAGGAAATCAGAGGCCTATTGCATTATAAAATACAAACTAATACTGTTAGTGATTTTATATACAAAATCATTAGTATTAGCCTGTTTTTCAAATGCAGGAGGTTAAGCTTTGTGGAACTCCGTTAAAGAGAGTGGATAAATTTAAGTACCTGGGCCACTGGGTCACAGACACACTGTCTGACGTCGAGGACATCGAGCGGGAGCGCCGAGCGCTGTGTGTCCGCTGTAACATGTTGGCCCGCAGGTTTGCACGTGGTAGTAAAGAAGTAAAGTTAAGTAACTTAATATTGTTCAAAGCTTTTTTTCAAACTTTCTACACGTGCGTTCTGTGGGCTAACTTTAAGCAGAGAGCGTACGGCGCTCTGCGTGTTTAATACAATGATGCATTTAGGATGCTGTTCAGGTTGCCGCGGTATTGTAGTGCCTCAGCGATGTTTGCTGAGGCTCAAACAGACTGTTTTTTTGCCATCATGAGGAAGCGATGCACGTCAGTCCTCAATCGCAGCAGCCGAAACAGCACGAACAGCATCCTAAGTACGCTGGCGCAGCGTTGGGACTCGCCCCTAGTCAAGCGGTACATGCAGCTACACGCACCTGTTGCTGCTACGCCGCGAAAGTTATAAATGTAATGTTATGTTATGTAATGTTTTGTTCTATTTGTTTTGTCCAATTGTTTGTTTTGTCTAATTAATTGTAACACTAACTCTAGATTAAGTTATTGTATGACGTAACCCTATGAACGTCAAGTTCGAAATAAAGAATTTCAATTTTAATTATACTTGTGAAAAACAAGTTTATAACTAAAAACAAGTTATAGATACTGTAATATCGGGTTTATGTCGAATAGGCTAAGAACAACAGATCCTTAGGTAATACCTATATTCATTTAATAACTCCAGATCAAAGATAATGTTATTACAAAAGTTTTGGGGAAGGCAGTCTCTTAGGACTTCATATGGGACCCTCGAAATCTTACCTAACAATTATTGAAAACACGGTTAAAAGTTTTAACCCAATATTATGCCTATACCCAATACGTGATCGTGAGTCCCACTGGGCAACAGTTTCTAACACATGTGCTCGCAAGAGAAACATGGTTGAGTATCAAGACGTAAATGAGGTTCGTACCTATAATAATATGTTTAAAATCAGCTTATAGGTACATACATTCATTATGTATATTAGATAGGTAAGTATAGATGGAATCGTTCGTGGTGTCCAAAAGTTACTTGCAATTCCTATAATTCGGAAATCTAAAATAAATCGAATGAGTAATAAATCATCATATTAAATTAAATTCGTTTCGCCTGGGTTCATAACTCTATTGGTTCGTAATACATAGCATAGACGGGTATGACAATTGACTAGGCATATTAAAACTGATACATGTTTATAAAACAAAAAAATCATGGTGATTTTAGAAACGGACAAACGGTATTACAGTCCTTTATGTTTTTTCAGGACTTTAGTTTAATAATGTACAGTCAAGGGCATAAATATATATACATTCCCAAAGTTTCAAAAATATGTGTACGCTCTTACACCAGACAATAAAGTCGTGTTCACATATTTTTTGCCATTTGTCTGGATCGATACTTTTGCTTTCGACTGTACCTACACGTTCTACCATCCTTGTTTATGTTTTTAGATAGGTGTTTAATGAGTAGGTATATGAAGAGTAATAATATCGTTATGTAAATAATTACTCGAGTAAACAAGTTAGGAAGAGACGCTATTTCAGAGACCCCCTAAATGAGTAGAGCTTCGCCCTCGGGCTTGCATCGTGTAATATAGTAAAATTTTGTATCTTAAGATTCTTAAGCCATATTAACAAAAGTAGGTATCTACAGGTACCTACTACTTAATTAGTTACCATGAAAATTACACCTTCGTCTTTCTAACCAGGGATGTTGCGGATGCCGATTTTTTGACATCCGCGGATGCGGATGCGGATTTTTAAAGGCTCACATCCGCGGATGCGGATGCGGATGTCGAGATTAGGCACATAAAAAACGTCGAATATTACTCTTTACTCATTTTTATTTAAAAAAAAACTAAACTTAATATTTGAACAAGAATATAGGTGCCCCACTATCGCATTACTATACTAGTCCAAATAAATTTACGGTAGATGTCGCTAGGGTCCCCTAGATCCATATAGTGGGAAGATTTGCTGACTATGGATGAGGTCTTGGTGGCTCAGTTGGCAGAGCGCTGGAGTATCGATCCAGAGGCCGTGAGTTCAAGTCTCACCCAAGGCAGTAATTTTTCCACTTTTAAATTTATTCTAAGCTTAATAGCATCGATCGCAGACGTTTCTGCTTGTTGAAAATTAATTTAGTCCAAATAAAACAAACTTTCCACTTCTTGTCGCTGTCCGTCATAGGCTAAAGTGCTCGATCGACGAATCACAAAAACGAAACGAGATTCCTATTGGCTAATGACGAAATTACCTAGCACTTACGCCGCCGCTAAGACGTTCCTGTACCTACCTGTTCTACATCCGCATCAGCATTAAGCTCCGCATCGATTTTATGCGGATGCGGATGTTAAAAATAATGCGGAAGTTCCGCGGTTGCAGATGCGGATGCGAATATTCGCAACATCCCCGTTTCTAACATTACTTTGCCAAACTAATGAAATTTCAGTAAAAATCATAAAGCTAATAGTTGAAGGTACATTATCTTGTTGATCTACGTGTGAGAGCTAATAATGTAATAACAGTAATAAGTAGGTATAAGTCAAACCTTATGATTGACTCGTATTAGTTGTATGACTGAACCTAGAGTCACGTGTGAGTGGATGAGCGTAAATAAATGTGTATTCTTGCGGGCTAAAGAAGACCCAAACACTTCGACAGTATATTGGTATAGGTAGCCTACCTATGAAAATCCCACAAGGATGTACTTAGTAATTTTTATTTACAATTTCTGTTTTATTTTTTTTGTTTTTGTTGTGAATTATTATGAAACTCTTATTCTGACTGTATTTAACTTACATAAAGTTAAATACAGTCAAACTCTTTATAAACTTTCTTATTTAATACATGCATAAGTATCAGTGTTGGGCGCAATTAATTACTTCCGTATTTTAATTACTACTTAAATTGCATGTAATTAAATTGGTTGTAACTGAATTACATGAAAATTCAATTACATGCAATTCAATTTGCCCTATAATTTGTAATTGCAATTACAACAATTGGTAATTAAATTACTCAATTACTTTATGTTGCCAGAAGACTAATATAACAACAAACAGACGAAAAAAATTATTTCAATAATAATTATGTATTACAAACTCTTACTGTAATTTTTTATACATTAACTGAAACCCGATGGTATAAAAATTTAACATTTTAATCCTTCGATTTTCCATACATAAAACGGTATTTTATTTATTATTTCCCCTTGTACAAAATCTTGCAAAAATACTCATTGCAAAGTAAGTCAAATTTAAAGCTTATTCATAATTTTAATATGCATTTACAATTGTCAATTAGTAATTCAATTACTTTTTGCCCAACACTGGTAAATATGATCGAAATTAAACTATCGTGAGACATATTTCAAAATATTTAGATTTGTACGGTTTCACTCACTATTATTTTTAGTCGCTTTTGACGACATGTTTCGGATTCTTCGGGAATCCTTCCTCAGGCACGAGTGTCCGCGGCGGTTGTACGTCGTGCACTGCCCGTGCCGCCCGCCTCGTCGCTCGTTGCGCGCGCGCGTTCCCGAAGAATCCGAAACATGTCGCCAAAAGCGACTAAAAATAATAGTGAGTGAAACCGTACTGATCTAAATATACTTATAAATATGTATGTTTTACCTAAAAATATGCAAATATGAATATGTATATTTTTAAGTACCGCGCCAAACAACAATAAAGTTATAAAGTGTTGAGGATTTATCCGCGTCTGACCCGAGCATTATATTTACATTCATATGAATATATGAATACTTTATACTTATATTACTATATACTTAAAAACTTTATAGGTGCTGGAAGAAATCTGGGCGTATATCATTATTATATAAAATAAGGAATAAAAGGAGGATAAAAAATAATATTATTATAAAACATTAAGGTGGACATCAATGGAGGCCATGTCAACTAGCAACCAAAAGATGGCATGATTTCACGCAACTTACGGGTTTTCACCGTTTTTAGCAAAACCCAAGCAATTTTACAAGATGTGTTGATATTTTTTGTAGGAGAAAACATTAGTGCCCGGGGCCGGAATCAAACAGGATTTAGCTCATTTGTAGGGTTTCTTAGGAACTAGGAACCCTAGTTTCAACATGTCCGTCTGGCTGTCCGTCCGTAACAAGAACTAACTTAAGGATAATTTTTTTTGTATATTGATTTAATAATCGTGTATCAAGTGCCATAAAATTGTACCTATAAGTTATCTTCAAAAAACATAAAAAGAAGAAACATTTTCGTTTTTTGTAGTTTTGATGAAAATAGGTTAATATTTCCAAGCTCTATTTTATCTCACTCAGAACCTACTTCACTTTAAAATTTTCGGTAAGATTATATAAAAAACGGTACCAAATGTTAGTATTACGTTAATTATTTAATGACACTTCTCATGTTGAATGCTTTTATATAATTTGTACGTTTACAAGTAGTCTCAATAGCATCTCATCCGTAAACTTATGAGCTATACTCGTACAATACAATATACAATACAATCATTAATTAAAATCTGCGTTCTTTAATATTCCTAAGATAGCAGAACCAATTGTAACGCTAAATTGACTGATACCTACGCAGCTTCGCAGCGAAACATCTGTTGCCAACATCTGACTAACAAATGACTGCTAATCAAGGATCGCGATCACTGACTTAACGACGTAATATCCCACATAAAGTTCCGATTCGAAGAATGTTATTAAATCAAATGCTCCTGTGGCAAACAACTTTGTAGATTTTAATGACCTTCACGGGCCCCAAAGTACCTACTTATTCCGTAAATAATATTTAAAATATCGCACGTTTATGTTTTCTCCTTTTTGAAGGTAAATTTACATTTTATCATTATAGCTAGATATATTTTGGCCAGGGATTGTCCCATTTCAAACATAGATAAGAGAGAATCATAGAGTTAGAAGACCAAGCTAAGTTGACAGCGATTTTGATAGGCCAGACTGTGCAAAGTATTAAAACGTCATAATTTCATAGAAGTTTAAAATAAAACACACACAGTCTGGGCTATGAAAATCGCTGCCAACTTAGCTTGGTAGACCACTCCCTACTGTATTTGTCTTACGCGAGTCTCTATTGTTTGACATAATTATTGAAAGTCATAATGTAATGGTTGTCATATTATCATTAGTCATAATTTGGTTTTTCTCAGAAACGCGTAAATTTTCAGGATTGCCATAAAACAAACCCTTTTTTTTGTTAGGAGGGAAAAATGCATTCCGCATACCACCCGGGTGCGGTGGGTGTCCCGAGTGGTTATGTGGGACTCCCGTCTAGGCTAATGAGGCCCACGGTGTACCCACTAAAAAACCCCCCATATGCCGCCTCGCCGCCCTATTGGTGGGGTTACGGGAACGCTTACGTACTTATCCGCGACCCCACCGGCGACAGCCGCCCACGAGCGGCTCCTTCGCGAATGCCTTAAGGCCCTTCACGCTAGGCGCGCCAGATGGTACGACGCGCCTTCCTCCTCGGCTTCCGTTCTGCATTATAGCGGACCCCCCCGAGCCCGCCACAAGGGAGCCACGGGTGCCAGAAATTTCCCCGGCACCCGGCGACAGATCAGGTCTATGGTTCTGCCGCAAAACCACAACTCGGCTGCAGAGGACAGGGAGAACGGCAGATCGTAACACCGACACTCCTCTTCCTCTGCAGCCCCACCAACGCCGCTACAGCGGAACGGCCCCGCCAAGTTCGCAGGGGATAGGGAGAGTGGCGCATCGAAATACCATCACTCCTCTTCCCCGACGGCCCACCTTCGGCGCATCACAAGCGGGCTAAACCAGCCCACTTGGAGCGTCCTCCTCGGGCCAGCCCACGCCTCAAACAGGCCGGCCCTGGTTGCCTCTTCGCTTCACCGTGGGTGACCAAGCCACGGTTACTAAGCCCCTCCACCACGTCAAGGTGAGCAACCCGCGGGGGGGCCATAAAACAAACCTAACCTAACCTATCTATAGGATAACCCGAGGAAAATCCTGAAAAGTTAACGGTTTCAGAAGTATGACTAATGATAATATGACAATCATTACATTATGACTTTCAATAATTATGTCAAACAAAGGGACCCGTCTTACGCTAGTACCTACTTAGTACCTACTAGCAGCCAAAAGAAAGGGATGAATATAGTTTTTTGGTCTTATTTGCTGACAAAGTAATTTTTTGTTCTTATTTGCTGACCATGATAGTAGTTGTTTATTTACATCACTCAATATTTATTATTCAGTTTAAGGTTAAAAAAATGTTATACATTAATTGATGTTAGACATTTAAAATAATAAAGAAAATTCTAAACCCAAGCCATAAAAAAAACTATATTTTTGAAAACCATGCTATTTCTTAATTCACAACTAGGTACTTGATAGCTGATGCTCACCACTGCGAATATTTTTTCTTAAGAATAGAATAGAATAGTTTATTTGTGCAAAAAAGGGTATAAATTGTTGTTACATAATATTGTTTCCAGTCCTTGATTTACCATAATACATGGCGTACAAATATTCTTAAATTACTAACTAATATTAAACCTCCATTAAAATAAAATGTCACATTGAAAAACAATAAAAGTACAATTAATAATAAATAATTAATAATAAATAATAAAACCATAAGTTGTTAAGCTGGGACAGTAACCTTAGTTAGGCGCATGGAGGAGCATAAAAGCGGTAACGTCGATACAGGTAATTGTTTTTTAACCGTCTTCAAGATTTCAAAGGAGGAGGTTCTCAATTCGGTTGTTTTTTTTATGTTTGTTACTCCATAACTCCGTCATTTCTGAACCGATTTTGAAAATTCTTTTTTTTGATTATAAATATATACATACAGATTGGTCTCGTTTTTGTCAAAAAGCAGTTCTGATGATGGGATCCATGAGGAATCGAAGGAACTCCTCAAATATTAAAGGCATACATATAGTGATTTTAGTATTTTCATCAACAAATCAAGCACTTACATTTAAAAAGTGACATTTGATGAAGTGGAACTGCTGATGATGATCAGAACGGAACTCTTCAATGACGCATAGTTCACGTTTGGCGATTTGCCCTCTTCGTTATGTTTGTTAAGCAAGTTAGGTTTTCAAGAAACTTTATTGTCAAGCTCGAGTTCTGATGATGGGATCCATGAGGAATCGAGGGAAGTCCTCAAATGTGAAAGGCATACATATAGTGAGTTTTGTATTTTTATAAACAAATCCAGCACTTCCATTTTAAAAAGTGACATTTGATGAAGTGGAACTGCTGATGATGATCAGAACGGAACTCTTCAATGACGCATAGTTCACGTTTGGCGATTTGTCCTCTTCGTTATGTTTGTTAAGCAAGTTAGGTTTTCAAGAAACATTTTTGTCAAGCTCGAGTTCTGATGATGGGATCCATGAGGAATCGAGGGAACTCCTCAAAATTGAAAGGCATACATATAGCGATTTTTGTATTTAATTACCAAATCCAGCATTTCCATTTTAAAAAGTGACATTTGATGAAGTGGAACTGCTGATGATGATCAGAATGGAACTCTTTAATGACGCATAGTTTACGTTTGGCGATTTGTCCACTTCTTTATGTTTGTTAAGCAACTTAAGTTTATAAGACATATTTTTGTCAAGCTCGAGTTCTGATGATGAGATCCACGAGGAACCGAGGGAACTCCTCAAATGTGAAAGGCATACATATAGTGATTTTTGTATTTTCATCAACAAATCCAGCATTTACATTTAAAAAAGTGACATTTGATGAAGTGGAACTGCTGATGATGATCAGAATGGAACTCTTCAATGACACATAGTTCACGTTTGGCGATTTGTTCTCTTCCTTATGGACCCAAACCCAAACTTGGACCCGGACTCGGACCCGGACCCGGGTCTGAACATGGACCCCAACTCGGACCCGGACCCGGACCGAACTCTGACCCAAACTTGGACCCGGACAACCCGGACTCGGATCCGGACCCAGACCCGGACCCGGAAATGCTACTAGAAAAGTGGGTTAGGTGGGTGGGTAGCTTTTGAACTGCGATTCTCACAGAACAGAACTGCTATCAGAAAAGTAGGTTAGGTTAAGTTAGAGCTGTGACCCTTATAGAAACGAAATGCTACCAGAAAAGTAGGTTAGGTTAGGTTAGAACTGCGACCCTTACAAAAACGAAATGCTACCAGAAAAGTAGGTTAGGTTAGGTTAGAACTGCGACCCTTACAAAAACGAAATGCTACTAGAAAAGTGGGTCGGTTTACCTCCTTTTCTACATAATTAGGCAAAAGATGCTGTCTTTTTCATTTCATTGTCTGGAATCTAAGAATGCTTTCAGCGGCATCCCCCATTGAAGTCGGTTTTTTTTTTCTTAAAAATTATTGTCTGTTTTTTTTTATCTTTAAAGTTTTGTACAGTCAGCGGTGGAAGTGCATGGTCACTTTATGAATGAATTCCATTCCTGATGTGTCTATGCAGTTTTGCAACTGGCAGTACACACTAACCTTGGCTTATGCTGTAGGTACTTGTGTGTGTAACTGAATTGTAGTTATATTGATTTTTGTATTTAAATTTTTAGAAGTGAGGACCTGTAATTGGCTCTGTAATTCTATTGTAGCTTTAGAAATGTTTATAGCTGTTGGTTTTCCATGTATGAAAAATATATATATATATATATATATTAGCAAACTTATTGCAAACGATCCACTGTGGCCCACGACTCACTGTACCCCAGTCTCCCCTACACTTTCTTGCGTATATAGTATTTTTCGACCACGAAGGGGAATGGTGACAGGTGTCATCTCTTTATAATTTATAACCTTAAAACGCCAAATCTCGCAAAATTGTACTGGGATCGTAACCTTCCTGTTTAAAAAAACTGTTTATTGTTAAAAAACAATCATATATTTAAGTAACTTAGAACTAATCTTATATTTTTACTAGGTTAGGGTTAATAGTTTTATTGTTTATACTTTCAATTACATCGATGGGAAAGCTGTTTAGAGCCTTTTGTATTTAAGAGGACCAGATCCTATATTACCTGTTGGGGAAATGTAGTTGATAGTCTAGCATAGACCGTAATTTGGGACTAACCTGATGACGTGTTAGACTTTCTCCAGGGGCCCCTGTTCCTTCGATGATGAATGTAGCAACCTCATAGGCTGGAGTCGACAGACGATCTTCTATTTGTGCTGGACACTTGGTATGGTTTGATTTTGGGTTTTGAGCTCAAGCTTCGGAGCGAGCGATGCGACGGCGTTTTCGTGTTTTTAGATCGTTGTGTAGAGAGAGTATGGCAACACTCGAGTTTCGGTGTTGCGCGCTTTGAATAGCGTTCCGTTTTAGGCTTGTCCCGTTTTGGACTATGCTAGTTATTCGATTAAGTATTAACCGATTTAGAAATAAGAAAAGAAAAATACGTAGTATTTGTGCGTACATATAAAAGTACCGAACATGCCGCCGGCCATAAAATAATGCTTATTTTATTTAAGAACTATCATACAGAATACTATGCTAACTTAGGGCTAAGACATGTAATGCTATACCTAAGAGATGCCTATTCAACAGGCAGTGGGCAGACCTTAACTACAGGTCGCTTGGTAAGAGTATTACCGATGCGTACAGTTACGACTCTGGTAATACCGTCGGCGCCGGGATGCAGTTGATGCACGCGCGCGAGACGCCATTGTAGTGGTGGCAGTGTGTTGTCTATCAACACAACTACAGAACCCTCCCGAAGGGGTGTGTTATTATTGTCGTGGAACCATTTACCTCTTGGTTGTAGCTGGTGTAAATATTCTACGTTCCAGCGTTTCCGAAAATGTTGAACAGCTTGTTGAATAACCTGCCATCTAGCGAGGCGGTTTGGGTTGTCGTTAGACAAGTCAAATTCAGGTAAAGACGTTAATGGTTCCCCGATGAGGAAATGTCCAGGAGTAAGGGGTAATGGATCAGTAGGATCATTACTAAGTTGACAGAGAGGTCTTGAATTACAAACCGATTCAATTTGACAGATCAAAGTATTAAATTCGTCTTGAGTCAGTTTTAGTGTACCTATGACACGATGTAAGTGTCGTTTCAGACTACCTACGGCTCGTTCGACGAGACCGGCAAAATGCGGAGCATACGGAGGATTAAACTGCCAGGTGATTTGCATGTTTGTCAGCTGGTTGTTTATAGCAGTCTGATTTGACTCGTTTCGCAGAAACGTGTAAAGTTCGGAAAGGTACCTGTCACAACCTACAAAGTTCCGTCCGCAATCGGAACGGATTGTTTTGCAATACCCGCGTCGGGATATGAACCTACGCAATGCGTTCAGAAAAGATTCGGTTGAGAGATCGGGAACTAATTCCAAATGGATTGCTTTCGTTGATTGGCAAACGAACACGCATACGTATGATTTGTAAACTTTCGCGTTACGAAGTTTACTTGATTTAAGAAAGAAGTGTCCCGCAAAGTCAACGGACGTATTTAAGAAGGGACGAAGTGATCGAACCCTAGTAGTAGGTAACTGAGCCATCGATGGCTGTGGTGCGACAGGTCGTGCACGAACACAAGATACGCAGCGTCGTGTGCGCATACGCACAGCGTCGCGAGCACTCAGGATCCAGTAGGTCTGTGCGAGGGCAAACTGCAAAGTTTGAGGTCCCACATGTAAATGTGTTTTATGATAAAAATCTATGAGAAGATTCGTGAAATGGTGTTTCTTGGGTAACAGAATCTGATGCTTGGCATCATACGGTACGTTGGCCCGATTTATTCTGCCGCCGACCCTGAGGAGTCCGGCATCGTCCAAGAAAGGTTTCAGTTTCTGAAGACGTTTTGTACATCTGTCGTCGTCCTTAAGACGCGAGATGTCTTCAGAAAAGCATTCACTTTGGACAAGTGATATAATTCGACTGAGAGCTTGTTTTGTCTCAGGAACTGTGACATGTTTAGTCGTAGGACTATTGGCTTTACGACATTTATTTATGAATCTAAACATATACGAAATGACGCGTAGCATCCTTGGAAGCGATGAGAATCGCTCAATGAACTCTAAGCTCTTAGGTTCATTGGTTTGTGTGAGAAGAACATGCTTGCGACGTTCTTCGTCGGTGTGGCATACGACGTTAGTCTTAGGCCACTCAGACTCATTTTTACGGAGCCAAGCAGGTCCCGTGAACCATAGTTGATGGTTCAACTGAGATGGGAGAACACCACGAGACGCGGGGTCTGCGGGGTTGTCTGCGGATTGAACGTGGTTCCAATGAGAGGCAGGCACGTTGCTTGTTGTCTCCGCGATGCGGTTAGACACGTATGTCCGCCACTTGTCTGGAGACGAACGTAACCAGGCAAGAGTTATAGTGGAATCGGACCAAGCGTAGACTTGGTCGAAAGACAATCTACTGCTGTAAGCAGTGAGGACCTTTTTTATCAATTTTGACAATAGATGAGCACCGCATAGCTCCAATCGAGGGGTAGTAAGCCGTTTCAAAGGCGCAATTTTTGTTTTACCTATGAGAAGGTGGGTGCTGATGGCACCGTTCGAGTCAACGACACGAATGTAGACGCAGGCGGCGTACGCCTTTTCAGATGCGTCTGAAAAGCCATGAAATGACACTTGATGTGTGCTAGGAAGCACGTGACGAGGTAACGCAATGTCTTGTAGTAGCGGCAGTTCGTCGATGAACCGAAACCACAAGTCACATATACCCTGAGGAGGGGCAGCATCCCAACCTGAGCCTGATACCCATAAAAGTTGGATTAAATGCTTCACGAATACGGTCACTGGACTTAGAAATCCGAGGGGATCGTAAATCTTAGCGATTTCTGCCAACATTATACGTTTCGTACATTTGCGTGAGTTAGCCACTCCATCCGTTTGATAGGAAAAGACGTCGGATTTAGGGTTCCACTTAAGCCCTAAGACCTTGACAGAAGCATCAGTGTCGAGTGCTGACAAAATGAGAGCGTCATCATGAATGGAAGCGTCATCGCTTAAATGCGATAAAAACTCAGAACTGTTACTGGTCCATTTGCGGAGTTCGAAGGTTCCTGCTTTACAAATGGAAGTTAGTTGATGCTGAAGAGTGATAGCATCTTCAACCGTATCAACTCCAGTAACGACATCATCAACGAATACTTCGTTAAGGAGTACTTGCGAGGCAAGTGGGAAGTTAGCAGCTTCATCAATTGCTAATTGACGAAGTGTTCGCAAAGCTAAGAAAGGCGCGGAAGCGACGCCAAATGTGACAGAGCACATACGATATTCCTTTACGGGATCATGGGGAGAGAATCTCCAAAGAATCCGATGGAAGTCACGGTGTTCTTTACAAAGACCGATGTAGCGATACATCATTTTGAGGTCTGCCGTAAAGACTATTTTATGAAGTCTGTACTTCAGTAAAATATCAGAAATATCTTGCTGCAATTTCTGACCAGTGAGAAGATTATCGTTAAGAGAACGACCTGATGTAGTCTTGCATGAAGCGTCATACACAATACGATACTTCGTACTCTTCGCAGTAATCGTAGTGGATGTGGAACTCTTCACCACGACGTGGTGAGGTAGATAGTAGGGGGGAGTGCCAGGACTCGCTGAGTCAGTGACTGGCTCCATATGTCCCAAGTCTAAGTATTCTTGGATACATTTATTATAGTTCTCACGCAAGGCAGGGTCGCGAGACAGGCGTGCCTCTAGTTTAGTTAAGCGTGAGAGAGCTATAGCACGAGACTCGCCCAAGGGCGGAGCATTCTCCTTGAATGGTAGGGAAACTGTATATTTCCCATTTGCATCTCGTGTGTGAGTATCGACGAAGATCGACTCACAGCGTAATTCATCTTTTGTAAGATGTGGATGTTCTGGTATGGATTCCAACTCCCAGAACCTTTGAAGTTTCATGTCAAGTTGGCAAGTACTCAAGTTGACACTTAATCGTTTCATACTTTCATATGAAATTGGACCACCTATCAGATAACCAAAAATGCTGTTAATGGCCACGGGTGTGCCCGGTGGACCCTTGATATTATCCAGTAGCAGTATGCTATCAAGATACTCAGATCCCAGTATCAGTTCAACAGGCCGCGTTGAGCGCAGTTCTGGGTCCGCTAGATCAAGATTTTGAAGGTGTTGAAACTTATGAATATTCCCAATTGATTTAGGAATATAAGCAGTGTAGCTTGTCAAGTCAGCTAAGATATAAGCTTCGATGTGAAGCTTCGGCTCGGGTTTGTTGTGAGGTGTGACCTCGCACAACACGTAACCACGTGGCTGGACTTCGCCACCAATACCGGTGAGAGTGGTGCCCGTGGGAGCGGAGTACCGCGGCAGGCCGAGACGTTGGACGCACGACTCAGAAATGAGCGTGGTCTGCGCACCTTGATCCACAAGGGTGCGAACGGACCGCGGCGTGTAAGGCCCCTGGTTCAAGGGTCGTAAATTTACAAGCGCAGTCGTGAGTAAGACCGTACAGTTCTTACTAGAAGGATGCCCCGTAGCTCCATGTAATGGAGTGGGTGAGGAGGTTTCCGCTACTGAGCGCAACTCAGGGGAAGAAGAAGACTCCGTAGTCAGTAAGACGGTTGGAGTAGGCGCATCTTCATGCAATGAAGAATGGTGCCTTTGAGTGCAGACGCGGCAAGTATGGCGCGACTTGCAATCTTTTAGTTCGTGGCCAATGAATAAACAATTGGTACAAAGTTTATTTTGTTCCACGAAATGTTTTCGTTCTTTTAGAGCGAGTGCATTAAACTTCTCACATTTATATAAAGGATGAGAATTGTCCTTACAATACGCGCATTTAAATTTATTTAAATAATCCACCGCAGTTGTAGCATGGACGCTCATAGTACGCGAGTTACGCGCAAACGAAGAGTTATTATTGCGCGGTGCATTATATTGCACATCGGAGTGCGCGCGAGTAAGCGACATCGCACGTTTTCCCGCCATAGCATGGCGCGATGACGTCACCGCAGCTGGGCGGGCCGAGCCGGCCGCTCCGCCAGCCGCAGCGAACGCGGGCGCCGCGCGCTGCGCAGGCCCCGCGGAAGTACCTAAAGTACGCGCGGACGCGGTCATCACTTCAGATGCCGCTAATTCCTTATCGAGGAAATCGAGTAATTCGGTCACGTCAGGAATTTCACATGAAGTTTTTAATGATAATTCGAAACGCCTACGAATATTAGGTGTAATTTTGCGTAGCAAAATATTTAAAAGTACGAAACTCCAGTCGTCAACTGGTAAACCCAATGATTTCAAAGCAGTAATATTCTCGTGATAACAATTCATCAAGTTGCGTAAACTTGATTCAACATTTTTCTCATTAACTGATTCACAGTCATAAATGTTGTCAAAATGTTTTGTTGAAATAATTCGTTTATTTTCATAACGCGAAATTAATACCTGTAAGGCATTTTCGTAATTAGCATCCGTAACAGGAATAGATTTGATAAGATTATACGGTTCATCTTTTAAAAACAATAACAAATACCGGAAGCGTTCGACATTTGTTAAGATGACGTTGTCATGTACAAGTGATTTAAATAAATCGTAGAAAGCATTCCATTCAGTTAGAACACCTGTGAATGTTTGAAGCGATAAGCGCGGTAAGCGAATATGCGATTGATTTGATTGCTGAGCGCAGCAACTCGCATGTGACACCCCATTAAGTCCGCCGCAGACAGACGTAATGCTTTGTTTACGCTCCTCCTTAAGCGTGTCCAAGGCAACTTGGACCTTAAAGTATAAAGAATCGAATTGATTTCTCACAGCTAAATTATCATCGCGGTTGAATGACTCATTCTTTGCCGATAATTTCTCAATTTTCGCTTGAACTTGGAAAAATGATTTTTTGATTGAAGCTAATTCCTTAACTCGAACTCGAAATTCCGCTATATTATTCGAACAGTCTACAATTTTTTGAATATTGTTAATCGCTAAATCACGTTCGAATGTCAATTGTTCAATCTCCATAGCGGTCATTTTATAAGAAATATAGTTAATTTACTGTGGAAAATAATAATATTATCACGAGGTAAGAGACTAAACTTGTGTAAATATATTTGAACAATGTATGTATGTATAGTGTATACGTTATGTTAAGTTTTTAAGATCTCTAAAATGGCTAGGTACTAGCAAAAATGTTAGTTAGTTAATAAAATAGTTATATAATCTGTCGCAAATTAAAAGTAAGTTGCAATTAAACATGCAATGTTAATTACAAAGATAATAGTTCCCGTCGGTAGAACCCGAGCTAAAGAAATCTGAACTCTGTGCCGTACGCAATACGGGCGACAGTTTACTCGATACTGTAATTATGACAGCAAACGATAACTTGGTTTTGGTATGTTATACCTGAACCTTAAAAATACACTTAAGTACGTAAATACTAAATGTAATGTAATGTACGTTGTACAAAATAAAGAAATGAGTTGCGACAAACTATATTTAGACCTAGAAGTATGTACTAGGCAAGTGACTCGCGCGCCGCTGTAGGTATATCTACCGCCCGATTCCGAGAATTATAAACGAATATAATTTCGCTAAAAGTGCTCAAAACCATATGAAACTATATATAATTAGAATGATCTCGTTGAGATCTAACTGTACGTATCGGTATTTTTGAGAAATATTGCACGACGTTGTCGGAAACTCGATATTTGTATTTGTAAGCGGAGGTAGGTTCTCGCTAACTTACGAACAAAGAAAAGGGAATTTAGTTGAAATAACTATTGTACAGCACAAATAATACGCATAAATCGATACCAGATAGTGGAATCCGGTTCGAAACACAAGTATGTTGGGGAAATGTAGTTGATAGTCTAGCATAGACCGTAATTTGGGACTAACCTGATGACGTGTTAGACTTTCTCCAGGGGCCCCTGTTCCTTCGATGATGAATGTAGCAACCTCATAGGCTGGAGTCGACAGACGATCTTCTATTTGTGCTGGACACTTGGTATGGTTTGATTTTGGGTTTTGAGCTCAAGCTTCGGAGCGAGCGATGCGACGGCGTTTTCGTGTTTTAGATCGTTGTGTAGAGAGAGTATGGCAACACTCGAGTTTCGGTGTTGCGCGCTTTGAATAGCGTTCCGTTTTAGGCTTGTCCCGTTTTGGACTATGCTAGTTATTCGATTAAGTATTAACCGATTTAGAAATAAGAAAAGAAAAATACGTAGTATTTGTGCGTACATATAAAAGTACCGAACATTACCATATTCATTATTATTTTTAGTATTATGAAATTAGGTTCATTGGGTAGACTGCGCAGGTTATTTGGTCTATTATATCTATTCAGCTCTCCCAAACGATGCTTGTATTTCAGTTTGAAAAATACTATAGTAAGAATGAAGTCAATTATGTCTCCATGTACGATCTATTTATAATAACTATTTTTAGGGTTCCGTACGGTACCACTAAAAGAAAAGAGGAGTAGGAAACACCTAATATTGCTATAAATATATACTGCCTGTATTGTATTTAAGAACAGCCTTGAATTAAACGTAATCCAATTTATATCGCCAACTCTTTTCAGCATATAAATGGCTTTTAAACAGCCATATAAATCTCAGCAATTTTTGAGACGGCTTTGATTCCGGAGCTTTACGCTGGCTGGCTTTCATTTTATGCTTCAGAGTTCTGAGAGAGTAGATAACTAAATTGAATGACTGCAAACGTTCAAGCCAGTGCTGGTAAAATAGCGCATGTAAAGGTTAAATTTCAGATATTCTATATATTTGAAACTAGTAACTTGAAACTTCGTACCTAAATAGAAACTTGTTAGGGTGCGTTCGGAATTGCTGATACCACTGTTTGACCACTAAAGCAGACATCGTTACAAGAAGATTTATTTGAGTTAATTAGGTATAACGAATTCATACTCGAAGGCGTTTTTGAACGATGCGTTCTGACTTTTTTTCTGGGATCTATTAAAAACCGTCAATATGGTTGAATGACGTTTGAACGTTTTTATGCCTCATGCTTTTTTGCTTACAACAAAGCGAATATAATCCAAGTACTTATTGCAAACTTGTATTAAGCATATCATGAAGAAATGACATTGAAATGTAAAGGTCACTTACACGTTATTTTGTCTCACTCGGTGAGCAAAAACGCATTTCAGGCACTGTTTTAAAGCATCAAAGTACCCTTGTTCGAGCTGCTGAGATGAAAATAGTTATTTCTACAACAAGAGAGCAAAGTTTGATATCTCTTCGAGTACTTGAATTTGAGTCCCGTGCAAGCGAAAGATTCTATAATATCTTTAGAATCTTGAGCGTAGTAAGCGTAGTAGTTAAGAAGTAAGGGACAGAACAGAGATAATAGACTCCAAGTATTTCGAACTTGTACTCTATTATCTTGTATTCTATTATCTCTGTCCCTTTCACGTCGTTAGCAAAAAGAAAGAGACAAAATGAGGTTCTAACGACATTCAACGGTATATTGACGGTTTATAGACCCCCAAAAAACATGAAAATGCATCGTTCCAAAACACGTAATAATATGAATTCTTAATAATTCATTAATGAAAATAAAGTTTAAAATTTGATGAAAACACTATGTTTTACGTATTTTATTGTACAATTAAAATAATTAACTTAAAACTACACAGATTATCACGCAAAATAAATAATGCTACTTTAAAAATTTATTATAGAATCTTTCGCTTGCACGGGACTCAAAATAAGCACTCGAAGCAATACCAAAATTTGCTCTCTTGTTGTACAAATAACTATTAAACATTCTTCATTTTTGTTTCCAGGGTAGCTGAAGCGCCGTGGTGGCATGCAGCGCCCACCGCGCGGCTTCTCCCACTTCCACTGCTCATCCCTCTACGAACCAACCTTGACGATATCCAGTCTCCCACCCTTGCTCCTCATTCTTATTGTTTTTCCTTTAACGCATACACAAATGACGAATAATTCAACACTGCCTGAGAGATATTTTCAAAATGAAGAAATCCATAAAGAAAACAATTATACTTTAAAGAAAGACAATGAAAGCAATATAACATTCAAACACAAAAACATTACTACAGCTGTAAGTAAGGAATATCAAATTTTATTAGATAGGTTTAGAAGAAAAAAGATTAAAAATATGACAAGCGAAGAAATCTTTTACGATATTGGCAATTTAACTGATAATTTAGATGATATTTCGACAAACAATACTTTTAACGTAAGCCCACATATAAATTATTTACATTATCATCAAAAACACTCATTTAAATTACAAAATATTGATTTACTAAATGCAAATGACGCTGATGAAACTAGCGCTATCGAAAAATTAAGGATGGATGATGAAACTAGAACAAAAATATTTCACGATTATTATTCTACAGTAAACAAAGTCAATGCAATTAATGAGGAACACAATACAAATGAATCAATTACAATAGATGTTTTGGATTATAATGAAACAATCGATATATTATTTAATGAAACCGAAATTCCACAAACGGTAACTGATCCGAAAATCCGCAGGCGATTTTCTAACCACTCATTAGTGTTCCCCGATAACCTTTCCTCTCCTCGCGTCCCGACGATAATGCAGACACCACGTCCGGGATTTGTTGAAGGTAAGACAGAACCTTAAGAGGAAAGGGGACGGCCGTTTTTCTATACAAACGTAGTCTCCATTTTCCTCTCTGGATATTGACATTATGGAAACTATTTTTACATAATTTTATTATGCAAATTAACCATAGCTATGCCCCTACGTTTGACTATAATCGATGATTTGATTATAGTAAAAATTAGGAGCGAAAAACAGATTTCATACAAAATTTTAAACGGTCCTAAGTCTTATTTAAAAATTCGATAAAATCAAACTTAGGGGCATAGCTGTGGTTGATATTCAACAAATTGTGTCAATATATTTCCAATAATGTTAATATCCAGAGAAGAAAATGAGGACTACGTTTGTATGAAAAGGCAATTTCGCGCGGGTCCTGCACTTTCGTCTTAATTTAAAAATATTAGAATTCACTTTGGAATGTAGTGCGTTTAGAGAATTACCTTAAAATGAAGGCGATTTTAAAGATTTATGTGTTTCGTGCATTGAGTTATTATTTACTATAGAGTGCAGTAAAACAAATACTTCTGCACAACACGTATAATTTGTTAAGCACTTCACTAAATTTAACATAAAACACCAAAAAAAAAATCTACACATGGAATTTAAAAATTATTATAACCAAAACAAATTATTTTTCTGACTGTCCGCTTTCCGCACTGGCGTGAACTGTTGTACGTGCGAAAGATAACGGCGTATAAATTTAGCTGTAGAAGGAAAGAAATGGATTAATGAGATGGAGATTATGGACGATAATGGCTGTTTCAACGGGTGATTGGTGCCTAAATTTTATGCCGAATATTAGTTTCGCCTGACAATTAGGGGCAATTAGAATTTTGAAAATGCCGTAAAGAAATGCGGAATACGGATAACAGCGGCTTTACAGAATTAAAAGAAATATGGCACAAAAAATAACAATGAACAATTATAGGGTTATTAAACGGGAACCGATCCCTTAACGTTAAAAAATATTCAAGCTCCGTAGACAATTACAATTTGCTAGTTCCTTTCCAAAGAAAACGTTCGGCCAACCAACGCTGTACCGTGACCTATCGAAAACCACGCAGTATGCGGGCTCATGTCCTCCCTGGGGTCTGATACCTGACCGCCGGTCGACGACCATCCACTGCCGACTGCCCGTCGGCGGCTGTGCCTTGTCGTTGATACGGCCACCACGTACCACCGGAGCACTGCTCGACGGTGGCCTTAAAAGGGTCCTGGTGCAGGCAACTACGGCCAACAAGGCCGCGGATACGGCCACCACGTACCACCAGAGCACTGCTCGATGGTGGCCTTAAAAGGCTCCTGGTGCAGGCAACTACGGCCAACAAGGCCGCGGAACGACGGGAAGAAAAGCGCACTCCAAGTTATTATTGGCAACTTCCGAAGAAAACGTTCCTCTCAATTGACGGAAACAAGGAAAAAATTTAAAAAATATTCGCGGACCACAAACAGACCTTTCCACGTCAATCTCAAAATCTATCTGAAGTCCTCCGAAGAAAACAAATTTCTTCTTTCCGAATCAGAATTGAAATTCAAAATTCAACGCAATTGTAACCTGCCTACATCGAAAATATCTCAGTCCAAAAAAGGTTCCATGTGTTTTGATAAAGCGCCATCTAAGAGAATTCCGCGTAACGATAGCCCACTAGCCCTCGCATAACAAACAACAAAAAAAACCCGAAGAAATACGCAAACTACGTTGATATGGAAGAAGTTCCCAAAACCGCCGATAGATGGCAAAAAAATAAATATGTAGCGAACGCTACAAGAGACGATATACCAATCAATGAAATTGTCACAATCACAACCTCTACCACGCGACCGAAACGTCAAAGGTTAAGGTCGCGAGATTCACGCTCCGCTTCTATGGCTTGATGCCAAAACGGCAGCAACTCGTGGCGCAAAATACTGGTTCTCTGTGCCGGTTCTATACCTATACGTTAGTAATTAGTTCAATGGTTTCGTGAGACAACTTGGTACGACACGATATTCATTATTTCAAAGACGCTAATAGCGTCACTAGAAAAGATTTTTTTTTTTTATAAAAATGAATACTTACATTATTTCATACATCAGTAGTTACACTTCAAATTGATAACAAATATCATGCAAGTATGGGTTGTGATGTGTCCTACTGGTATGTCCCAAATATTTATTTTATATGTGTACACATTTTTATAGAACTGACATTTTTTAGCAGTGAAGCAAAGTTATTGGTTTACAATAACAGGAAATTACCAGTTAGATTCAAACTAATAATTTCATCGAATGGATAAGTATTTATTTTATATAAAACAACAGTTGGAAGGGTTCTACAGTCCCATTTAATTAATTATTAATTACTCATACTTTAAAAAGATGATTTTCTTTTTCAAAGCAGTAGGTATTTCTTGAAAAAGAAAAGAAAAAGTTCTGAACGTCAAAAGTATCTTACTTTTAATAGGATTCCTAATAATGTAAAGTTAGTTGATTTTTATTCTGTTTCGTGTTAGTCTAGAATTTGTAGCGTGTGCCGTGTACAATATACTTATAGAGATTAGCGTCATCATTTTACAAATATTATGGTCTGAGTCCGATTAAATATTTGTGACTTTATTAGGCATAATTTTTAAGAAAAAAAAAGCGTCTTCAATGGCCGCTGAAAGTTCACTTAGCTGTTGATGGTGCACTCTTAGATTTCAGACAATGAAATAAAAAAATCTTTTGTCTAATAATGTAGAAAAGGAGGTAAAACCACCCACTTTTCTAGTAGCATTTCGTTTCTGTAAGGGTCGCAGTTCTAACCTAACCTAACCTACTTTTCTGATAGCATTTTGTTTCTGTAAGGGTCACAGCTCTAACCTAACCTACTTTTCTGATAGCAGTTCTGTTCTGTGAGAATCGCAGTTCAAAACCCAACCACCCACCTAACCTACTTTTCTAGTAGCATTTCCGGGTCCGGATCAGAGTACGGGTCCGTGTCCGGCTGTCCGGGTCCAAGTTTGGGTCAGAGTTCGGTCCGGGTCCGGGTCCGAGTTGGGGTCCACGTTCAGACCCGGGTCCGGGTCCGAGTCCGGGTCCAAGTTTAGGTCTGGATCCATAAGGAAGAGAACAAATTGCCATACGTGAACTTTGTGTCATTGAAGAGTTCCATTCTGATCATTATCAGCAGTTTCCATTTCATCAAATGTCACTTTTTTAAATGTAAATGCTGGATTTGTTGATAAAAAAACAAAAAACACTATATGTATGCCTTTCACATTTGAGGAGTTCCCTCGGTTCCTCGTGGGTCTCATCATCAGAACTCGAGCTTGACAAAAATATGTCTTAAAAATTTAAGTTGCTTAACAAACATAAAGAAGAGGACAAATCGCCAAACGTAAACTATGCGTCATTAAAGAGTTCCATTCTGATCATCATCAGCAGTTCCACTTCATCAAATGTCACTTTTTAAAATGGAAGTGCTGGATTTGTTGATGAAAATACTAAAATCACTATATGTATGCCTTTAACATTTTAGGAGTTCTCTCGATTCCTCATGGATCCCGTCATCAGAACGAGAGCTTGACAAAAATGTTTCTTGAAAACCTAACTTGCTTAACAAACATAACGAAGAGGACAAATAGAGCTGTGACCCTTACAGAAACGAAATGCTATCAGAAAAGTAGGTTAGGTTAGGGTTAGAACTGCGACCCCCCGCGGGTTGCTCACCTTGTCGTGGTGGAGGGGCTTAGTAACCGTGGCTTGGTCACCCACGGTGAAGCGAAGAGGCAACCAGGGCCGGCCTGTTTGGGTCGCGGGCTGGCCCGAGGAGGACGCTCCAAGTGGGCTGGTTTTGGGTGGGCTTGTGATGCACTGAAGGTGAACCGTCGAGGAAGAGGAGTGTCGGTATTGCGGTAAGCCGTTCTCCCTATCCTCGGCGGCCGAGGTGTGATCGCAGGGGAAGAGGAGTGATGGTATTTCGATGCGCCACTCTCCTTATCCCCTGCGAACTTGGCGGGGCCGTTCCGCTGTAGCGGCGTTGGTGGGGCTGCAGAGGAAGAGGAGTGTCGCTGTTACGATGTGCCGTTCTCCCTGTCCTCTGCAGCCGAGTTGTGGTTTTGCGGCAGAACCATAGACCTGATCTGTCGCCGGGCGCCGGAGAAATTTCTGGCGCCCGTGGCTTCCTTGTGGCGGGCTCGGGGGGGTCCGCTACAAAGCAGAACGCAAGCCGAGGAGGAAGGCGCGTCGTACCATCTGGCGCGCCTAGCGTGAATGGCTTTCGGGCATTCGCGGAGGAGCCGCTCATGGGCGGCTGCCGCCGGTGGGGTCGCGGATGAGTACGTTAGCGTTCCCGTAACCCCACCAATAGGGCGGCGATGCGGCATATGGGGGGTTTTTTAGTGGGTACAAACCGTGGGCCTCATTAGCCTAGACGGGAGTCCCACATACCCACTCGGGATACCCCCCGCACCCTGGTGGTATGCGGAATGCATTTTTCCCTCCATGAAAAAAAAAAGGGTTAGAATTGCGACCCTTACAAAAACGAAATGCTACTAGAAAACCTTTGGTTTTACCTTCTTTTCTAGATAATTAGGCAAAAGATGCTATCTTTTTCATTTCCTTGTCTGGAATCTAAAAGTGCACCATCAACAATAAGTGAACTTTCAGCGGCCCCCATTGAAGTCGGTTTTTTTTTCTTAAAAATTATTTTATTGTCAGATTTTGATAAAAATTGGTAGTTAGGTTTGAGGAGCTCCTCATTCTGGTCGGATTCAACACGAAATCCAAACTTGGGACAAAAAAATGTATGAAAATTCCCATAGAGTAATAAAAATACCAAACGTTTTCGTAACTCAGTCGCAGATTTTGTAGGACATACGGTAAAATTAAGTTTATATTGTGCAGAATAGGCAACTATCCATTTCACAAATTTTATGAAAATCTGAAAAAAAACGACAGCAAAATAAAAAATTGCCCTAACAGTAAAAATTTCGTATATAAAAAAGCGTGTTCTAATACACTCATAGACAAATTTAGAGGAACGCACAATAGTTATTTGTTATACAAGGGTGCAAAGTTGTATTTTACCCGCGAGTGTAGAATTGAAACACGAGCAAGCGAAAGGATTCTATAGGTGAACCACGAGCGAAGTGAGTGGTTCTAAAATAGAATCCTGAGCGTAGTGAGTGTTTCAACACACGAGAAGTAAAATACATTTGCGCCCGTGTGTAACACAAAACTTTTCACCTCACTATAGCGAGGAAAGTGCAACATCCACAGGTGTTAGATCATCTTCATCACTGGAATCACTCATTTCTTTACGATATTATAACAGAAAACTCTGGAAGTGGTGTATTTTTACGCGAGTCGGTGAGAAAAGGTTTTAAGTAAAAAAATTGTTGACAATGTTGACATTTCTGATGTATGAAATGTCAACGATGCGTTTTGAAATTGCATCGACTCAACTTGTGCGTTCAGAATTATATTTAACATCATTATAAAAAAACAAACGTTTCTTATGGAATTTTAAGGTTTATGACTTAAAATCATTAAATAAAGCTAAATTTGGTATTTTTTATTAGATTCTGAAACCATTTATTTAATGATAATTAATATCGAACGAACCATTATCATGAGCGTTTTACGTTTTGTTATCTGTCAAGCTACTTTTTTATTTTTATTTTTTTTTATTCACTTTAAATATTCATACAACTTTTGCCAGTATGCCACTATTGTAAACCTCTTTGGTTTATGTAATAGACTTAAACACGCTCCATCCAAGGTCAAATTACTTTCCCCACTAGTGGATAAAACGCGTTTTTCCCCGCTTGTATTGAAGGATAAACGACAACTTTCCGAGCTAGTGAGGGGAAAAAAAAGTTTCATTACTAATTTTGAAATTACTTTGGGTGCTGTAATCCAGTAATTAAACCTTTTTTTGCGTTTCTCTAAATTTGTCCATGAGTATGTATAATATCATTTATCAATAATTAATCCCGGATTTTAAGCTTGACTTTCAAAGATTTAAATACGAAATTCGTTTAATTGTGACAAAAATTGCCGTTTATAATTAACCCAATAAAAAGCTGTCAGTAAAACAATATAATAAAACTATTCCCATTACTTAAAATATCTTTCATGGCCATAATTAACATTGAAATGTCTCTTACAATGGTAATAATATTATTTTAACAACTTTCGGACCACGTAGCCTAGCCAAGATTACAATCGTTTGCAGAAAACGAAACGTAACGCTATCATTCCAACATTATTTACGTTTATCTTCTTAGCGTTTCGTTTTGTTTTCTCCAAACGATTGTCAACGTCTAGGCCCCCAGCGCTCGTATTGCATCAGTGTCCTATTGACAACCGGCATCTTGATACCTTTTGCTTGAAAACGCCATCGTTTCTGACAGTGGTAGCGCCAAATTGGCTCTAAGGTTTTTTTTACTATTTTTTATTATTAATCAACGTAACGATACGTCTTCTGTAACGTCTTTAAGTAGTTAAAATCATCGCCCCCATCTCATCCTTGAATTTATATCTTGCACATCAGGTATAAATTATAATTAAGTATAAATTAAGTATAATAAACACCACAAACGGACACCTTATCAGTTCAAGTTTTATTTTTTCACAGCTTCAAGGGGCTGTAGACCTGAGTTTATGGTTTTAATTTCAACTCGATACCTCCACGCGTTCCCGAGATAAAGGGTCTTGACAGACAGGCAGACAAACGGACAACAAAGTGATCCTATAAGGGTTCCGTTTTTATCCTTTTGAGGTACGGGGTACGAATAATTAATGTGAAGTTCGTTGTTAAAAAATTCTTTTTTTTTGGAAATTGTAGAATTGTCCCAATTATTTAACATATATACCTCAAGACAAATTTTGTAGTCTACTCGTATTTATAAAGACTATTTATGATTCTGACTGAACAAAATTATTGAAACACGATCACGATTTACAATATACGATCTCATTTCCCAGGAACAGCAGCAGATTTAGCCCATTTATCGCGATTAATCGAATTAAGAAGCGGATGTAAAGGACATTAATCCAGACTAAACCGGATAAAACAGGCTCCGATATTAATGTAGGTACCCTGGGCATTCTACGCGCGTCTTTTGAGAATGCGAAATCATTGTTAATTTACTTTTTAATTCGATTTGCTTGAACGAAAATCTCCGTACCTATATTACCTGGGACTTGGAAAAATGCATTTAATCCGTAAAGCATATACCATGGTTGTACAAACAGCAACGCTCTTAACTGTCCATCCGTGGGCCTTATGCCTTTTGTAATAAGGTTTATGAACTGTCAGTTTACAGTGTAGGCGATGGTACTTGATTGGTGGCCCTTCCTGATATGAAGTTATTAGAATAATTCTTAGTATAGGTAACGCTTTTCTCTAAATACGCGCCGTTGTAACTACGTGTAACCGCAATTACCTACTCGGGCGACTACGAGTTCGAGCAAATAGTATGAACGCAAAAAATATCTCAAGTTCAACAACGCCACATTACCACTAATGAGCCCTAAACCTTAACACTTCCCTTTACGGACCACGGGATCCATGATGCGAGACGACGAGGGTTTCCTAACGGTTCATTGGACTTCGGACAATAGCTTTACCTATCGGATAGACGTTTATCTTACACACCTACAGCTATATGGTGGCGCAGCTAAGGGTCGTTTTGGACGTTAAATTAATTAGTGAATTACACAAGTCACAAGCAATCTGGTTTCCATTATATTTGAGGTGCATCTCTATAGCGTTCATACTGTTCATAGGCACCTACTTGTGCATACCCTAAAAAAATGGTACTTTATTACCTGTTTATTAGGGTAGGTACAAGTAGATAATTGTGGGGACGGTATGGGTAAAGGCACGAGCCGACACGTTTGCTTCAGAGTAGCGAAGAGAGTAAATTTTTCGAGTATTACTCGTATTAGTACCTGTGCCCATGTGTTTGGAATGTTTGGATGTTAGTTCATTTAATTGGTGTTTAACTTTTCAACTTTCAATCACACAAACTACTTACTTTACAACTTCTTCTACTATCAACTGGACAGATTTGAAATATAAAAATAAAAATATTCTAACATGCGCATTTTTACGTTTTTAATAAAGTTCGATTCCTAACAAAATAATAATTAGTTGTAGTAGTTGTATAGGCTATCAATTTACGTTGTATTCATTTATTATTTTTAAAAAAAATTTTTTAATTGTGTTGGGAGATTGGGTTATCAATCTCCCTTTGATAGGTGGTGGTTGATGATGAAAATGAACAGTGACAAGTAAGAGTCAGTTGATATTCTTATATAACCTATGCTATATTGCAACAGTTAGTTCGTATTTTACATATGTTTTCTTGTTCAGATACGAATAGACCTTGCATTTCGTGGAGGTGGTAAATTATTATATTAATGGTAAATAATACCTCTTTAATTTAGAAACTATATACTTACTTACTGTTACGGTCTAGAGCATATTTCTTCTAAATGGGTAAACAAAAAAATATGAAAAAAACATATATGAATTTTTAATTATTGTTCAACAATTCGGCCTCCGGCCCTCCTTATCCTTCTCTTCCACTTCCACACCCCGGCGCGCTTGTAATATAATGATGATATTCCCATGTAACGTTTGAGAACATTTCGAACGTGGAAAAACAATACTAGTTTAACACTAATAGGTAGGTAACAATTCCCAAAACTTTATATGTAGGTAGACTTGGTAGTAGGTACTTAATTTTATAAGTTAACTATGAATGGCATTATTTATATTTATTTATTACGGATTAAAAATGCTTATTCTTAGAACCTCGTTGTGGTAAATTCACGTACGATCGCAGTGAGCGGGGTGCAGGTACAGAGACACTGAAACGCTCAAGGACAAATCAGCGACTATCGTCTTAATCGACAAATAAGAGTGCTGGAGTAGGAAATAATAACATAACAATACTGTTTTATAATTTTTATAACAAAAACAAGTCCATTTCAATGTAAATGACCATTGTAATTAACTTGAATTAATTATAATTTTATAATTGTAAGTTTTAGTCCGGACATATAGTAAAAAATGTTTTACTAAATGCTATATGATCTTACTATATGATCTATCTGCACATACATTATAGTGTATGTGCAGTTAGATCCCTGAATTCTCTGGACATAGCTTAAATATAATGAATTTATTAAACACCAGTAGCATTTTACTGTATTTTCACTTACCTACATCAAAATGTTTCCTAGAGGGTTATGCACTTACAGTAAAATACATTTGAAAAACTTGGAATTGGTGGTATCACTGCATAGTATAAAACAAAGTCGCTTTCCGCTATCTGTCCGTCCGTCTGTCCCTATGTATGCTTGGATCTTTAAAACTACGCAACGGATTTTGATGCGGTTTTTAAAAATAGATAGTGATTCAAGAGGAAGGTTTATATGTATAATTTGTAAAGGTTTTGTGTAAATTAGTTGAACTACCCGTGCGAAGCCGGGGCGGGTCGCTAGTTATCGATAAATACTTATAGTTTTATGGATCGATGGAGCATCAGAAACTATGTACGATTCTGTAAAAATCCGAAAATCACAAAAATTTACTTACAGTGTTATGCCTCTCAGGTATGGAATAATTACTTACATTATTTAACATTTGAATATATTCTGAATCCCCTTTGAACCAAAGACCACAATCGAAAACTCCATTCGAAGTTGATGACATCCTGATTACTTTTGATTGAACAAAAGTAATTTCTACAATGGAAAGTTTGCTGTAAGGTGATCCTCAATTAAAATTATCACAATGATTGTTTCCGCATATGTCGGTGTCGCCTGTCCTTCCAACCACAATCATTATTATGGTATAAAAAATATTATGGTTATTAAGATACCTCTATGCATAATATTTAACCATACTTTTTACAATGTAAAGCTTGTCCCAGAAAAAAATGACGCATTTTAATTTTCACAAAATCTTACACAACAGTTAAAAATCAACTGTTTGATGGTAAATTCTTGTTACTAATTTTATAAACAACATGTATGTACGCATGTTTTGAGTATTTGACTTTATAAATCCAGAAATTTCGTAATTTTATTGTAATGGCTGCCATCCGGTTTTGTACATAGGACTCTGTTATTAATTTTTAAGCTTTTTCCATTTCGACTTGAAGTTTTCAACTGATATGGCGTTAGTTTTATAGTTAAAGAGTTTCTGCTTCATATGAGCCCATTATTTTTCAATGGATCGTAATTCAGAGCAGTTGGGAGGAATAAGGTGTTTTTCCACAAATTCGATATTGTAGACTTAGTCGCTTTATCTCTTTCTTGGATAGTGGTAGATGTGGTTTTCACTTCAGTTTACTATTTTGCATTTTAGTTAGGTACTTTAGTTTCTTTGTAGGTCTCTATAGAGTAATTTTTAAGGACTTTGCACTGTTCATTTGTACGTTTTGCACTTTTGGCTAAATAAATATAGTACAGAACTACAGACAGGGTCATAGGCGTTTTTTGCAACGCAGCTATGATGTTCTTCTCTGTATTCTTTATTAGAAAACCCGGACTATTTCCAGTCCGCCATCGTCTACCATCAGTTTCTTAGAATTGTTTTAACACCCTTTGAACAGGTCTTACTAACTATATACATAGATTAACTTCACTGCTAGTTTTTCGTGGAAATGCCTCGATTTTTTAAGTGTTTGTGCAACATTTTTTGATGTTGTCTTTTCTGTGATGGCGATATCTTCGAAAATGTAAACGAAAGGAATTTCTTTTTCCCCTCACTAGCTCGGAAAGCCGTCTTTTATCCTTTAAAACAAGCGGGGAAAAACGCATTTTATCCACTAGTGGGGAAAGTAATTTGACCTTGGATGGAGCGTGTTTAAGTAGCTTTAGACAGATAACAAAACGTAAAACGCTCATAATAATGGTTCGTTCGATATTAATTATCATTAAATAAATGGTTTGTACATTTAATAAAAATACCAAATTTAGGTTTATTTCATGATTTTAAGTCATAAACCTTAAATTCCATAAGAAACATTTGTTTTTTTATATGATGTTGAATGTAATTCTGAACGCACAAGTTGAGTCGATGCAATTTCAAAACGCATCGTCAGAAATGTCAACATTGTCAACAAAAAATTTCTCACCGACTCCGACAAAAATACACAACTTCCAGAGTTTTCTGTTATATTATCGTAAAAAAATGAGTGGTTCCAGTGGTGAAGATGATCTAACACCTATGGATGTTGCACTTTCCTCGCTATAGTGAGAGGAAAAGTTTTGTGTTACACACGGGTGCAAGTGTATTTTACTTCTCTTGTGTTAAAACACTCGCTACGCTCAGGATTCTATTTTAGAACCACTCGCTTCGCTCGTGGTTCAACTATAGAATCCTTTCGCTTACTCGTGTTTCAATTCCACACTCGCGGGTAAAATACAACTTTGCACCCTTGTATAACAAATAACTATTTATAAAGAATAAGAAAACAGGTATTTTTTTACATTATAAGTCTCCTTAAGCCTTTTGGTCAAAAGTCTGATGTGCAACCTGTGCGAATACAAACGTAATTTTTTTCTGGGACAACCTTTAGTCGCTAGTTTTCGCTGCTTTTAGGTACATATTTACTTTTTGTATCAGATATTCGCTATACATAATTATACCTACGGTAAGCACTAAAACAATGCCTTTGTAAGGTGTCCGAGTTCTCTCTTAAACGATACCTACATTATAGTTGCAATTTCATTCATGCAACGCCTGTATAAATAAAGAACAAATTCCATTTAATATCACTACGGGATTTCAAAGCAAACATGCATTGTTTTATAATACAATATGAACTCGTGATGTTGTACCCTAACTCAGCTCCAGGAAAATCGTTTGTTTACCAACGTTTGATAATGAAGTGATTGTGATGTATATTAATTAAAGTAATTAACATTACATTTCCTTAGGCTATATTTTCCTTAAAATTACACAATATTTATTTCATAAAGGCTCTTAAGTAAACCTTGTTAGTGCTCCTCTTCGTGTAAATATACTATTTAAGGTAGGTACGTAGTAATTATATTTAATAGCACTTGAAAATATGTATGTGAAACCTATTCTGTTAGGTATCATATTTTCTGGCTGCCTACACGGGCACAAAAAAAACCCAAAAAGGCATTTGCTTAGTTGCTTTAGGGTATTGGTTTTCATTTTTAGTTGCCTTCAATAGCGGCATCGGCGGCCTGAGTCACTTTAGCTTATATGTATATTATATGGCTTTAGCCTACCGAAGGAAATATATGGAAGCCAAATTAGATTCGGCCACTGACATATAATTGATATAATAATCTTCTTTCTTTCATTATTATTTATTTATCCTCCGATCCACCGACCACCGGGTTTGATACTAGATACGTATCGTCAGAGCGAGTGGCTAATGCTCGACATGTCTCACGTTTCACGTAAATAAAGTAAGGCTTCAAACAAGACTGCTACATTTGTAACGGAAATTCGTATTGAAATTGCTACAATCGCAGAGCCATTTGTCAACCGGTACCCTGGTTGAGCGCCGCGCCGGCTAACATCAAATTTATCATAGCATAATCTGGACACCGGGGCCGCTCGTAAAAAAATTAATGGTTGGCCAGCGAACAGGATAAAGAACAAATCGCACAGCTAATATGAAACAAGTCTTACACGTCTCTCGACCATGTTTTTTATACCACACCTGTGTATAAGGGTAAAGGTAGCAAGAAGGAATTCAAAAACTATCGTCCGATATCGTTGGTGCCCGCCATCTCAAAAATATTTGAGACGGGAATTTGTGATAGGCTGATGAGCTTCTTTAGGTCGAATGAATCGTTATGCTCTCAGCAGTATGCTTATCAGGCTGGTCGATCTGTGCTAGGTTAAACTCTGCTTATTATGCCGTAACCAGACTCAAAGGCTCCTTGTCTCAAAAGAATCTACTAGCCGCCTACTACGCTTATTTTCACTCCCATCTTTCCTATGGAATCGATATTTGGGGTTCAGCTGCAGACCGTGATCGCCCTTTTATTATTCAAAAAAAGTCGTCCGGTCTATATGCAGAGTACCACCTGACGAACCAGCAAGAGAGCTTTTTATTAAATTACGCATCCTAACGGTTCCCTCGCTCTTTATATTTGAGGTGGGAAAACTTATCCGACGGAGCAGGAAACACCTTTCCATCTCTACTATGCGTGAGTCGTCAAGACGAACGCAGGTACTAGTAATACCTAGGCACAGGCTTGCAAAAACAGGTAACTGCTTCCAAATTATAGGCCCACGCATCTATAACAGGTTACCGTCTGATATAAAGGATGTTGCATCAGATCCCATTTTTATAAGAAAACTCAAGTGTTTCCTGATCCAAAAGGCGTATTACTCGGTTAAGGAATTTCTGGAAGGCTAATTGGGATCACTCCTAACGTATTGGAACGGGGTATGATTATTTTATTTACAATTGAATTATTATTATTATTTTTTGTTATTATTGTTATTCTAATGTTTAATGAAACCCAATTTTAATTGCACATATTTCTGACATATCTATTGTAAATAATAATATTAATAATGTAAATTACGCATCCATGACAATGTATGATTAATACTAATAAAAAATATGAATATGAATATGAATATACATATAGTATGTGCGGAAAGAGAAGAGTTATAGAAGAGGAGAATGAGGAAGAGGAGAGTAAAGAGGAAGAGGGATTTAGAAGAGGAATTTCGATAGTTATGGAAAAGTAACACAAGCAGTTGACTTATTCGCACCAGGTTTAATAAAGTACTGACATAAAAACATGAATTACAGACATACGTCAAGGGTTTAAAAATAGAGTTCTAGAAAAAGAACTTAAAACTAAACATAGACAATAAATAAGTATCAAAAACTATACAAATACAAATACAACCTTAACAAGAGTAGCATTTTTTATTGGAATAGTTGGCCATGATAAAACAACACACATTGCTTTTTTCCAACTGAAAAGTCTTGCTAGCCTGTCATTCTGACATCTGGATCCAGTAATAAGGATAGTATAACAAACTAAATTGTCAAGTTCCGTTGCTCTCATTATCATGTACATGTCAATTTATCCGGGACTGGCTCTCCGTCTAATGCTTTAAAGTATCATCCACATAGCATCCTTTGCGCCAAACACTACTCGTTGAATCTATCTGTCTGTGCTTTACGATAATTAAGTCCAATAGAGCACCAACATAAATACGTATTAATCTGTTCGAATGTTGATTACGGCAATGGTACACAAACGAAATAACCACAATATACCAGGCATTTTTTTGACCGCCAACCCTTTCCACCCGCAATAGAATAGCAGCAGTTAGCCCTAATGTCCCTTGTACTGTAATGTAACCTGTAACGGTTTGCTTTGTCATGCAGATAATAACGGTCTAATCTAACATGTCGGGTAACACTTTTTAGGGTTCCGTACCTCAAAAGGAAAAAACGGAACCCTTATAGGATCACTCGTGCGTCTGTCTGTCTGTCTGTCCGTCTGTCACAGCCTATTTTCTCCGACACTAATACTGGAGCAATTAAGTTGAAATTTGGTACACATATGTAAGTTTGTGACCCAAAGATGGTTATGTAACGTAAACAATAGTTATTTGTGCAACAAGAGAGGAAAGTTGGTTTTTCTTGCGAGTGTTTATTTTGACTCCCGAGAAAGGGAAAGATTCTATCATTGAATCACGAGCGAAGCGAGTGATTCTAAGGTAGAATCTTGAGCGTAGCGAGGGACTCAAAAACACGAGATGTAAAATAACTGCTCTCGTGTTGCACACATAATTTTTCACCTCAGTAGTGAGAACATATTAAAGGTTAAAATGTATTTCGAATTACTCAGAATAAACAGAAAAAAAAAGTATTATAATATGTACGATACGATAAGATACGATACGAGACGAGACCGGACCGGACCGGACCGGACCGGACCGTACCGTACCGTACCGTACCGTACCGTATCTTTACCTATAGATCACCGGAAAACCTATTAGAAATGTGCAGTCAAGCGTGAGTTTTTGATCCGACCCCTACGGGTTTTTTAAAGACAATTATAATACATTGTTTAAATTGTGTTATGTACGGAACCCTTGGAACGCGAGTCCTTGGCCGCACTTGGCCGGTTTTAAGGTAAGACTTCGGGTAACGGTTTTGATTTATATGAGTAGAGGTACCACCAGTTAACATTTGACGTTTACGTTAGCGACTGCGTAAACTATATCGCAGTCCATCTCGCTCATACTGATGTACTGGTGCGATAGAGAGGGAATGCGATCGAGTTCACGCAGACGCTGACGTAAATGTCAAATGTCAACTCGTGGTAGTCATGTAGATCTACTAGACTACTAGAGAAAGATTCCTATTGTTACTACAAATGCAAAAGCCTCATTTTTTTTTCAATGATACCTGCCTACTAACTAAATATAATTTTTAATAGAAAGTTTTAGGCAAAAAAATGATTTTTGCACTAGCTTTTATCGCGGACTGTACTTTTCTTTCCACTAATACTCAATCGAGACAATTCAAATAACCAAAGCACAATTAGTTTGCGTTGTTTCATCACAGAGTTCCCATGACCACCTCCTGTCTCCATCATCAGATCAGCTCATGTATGCAAAATTTCAGCTCAATCGGACATCGGAAAGTGGGTTAAATTTAGCTTCAGATTTGACCTACAGTAACTAAGTTAATACACGGCAAGTTAAATAAAAGCTTGTAATAATACGAGTAAAAAGGTTGTAATAAAAAAAACCGACTACAGAAAACAGTTTGAAATGTCTTTAGTATGATTTACTACTAAGCATAGTGCATGTTATAAGTTTATAACAATTACAATTATCCCCAAAACCTAAAATATTTGTCGTGTAGGAATTCCTTTCTAGTCTTCCTAAGCAGTTCCATTTCACCCTTGAAATGCAAATGAATAGAATAGAATAGAAATCATTTATTCAGACAACACATCAATACAACACATATATAGCAAATACCTAGGACAAACAGTCCAAGAGTCCAGTCGAGAAAGAGGTCACTCGTCGAATCCGACTCGGTTGGGCAGCGTTCGGGAAGCTCCACAGTATTTTTTCGTCCAAATTGCCGCAGTGTCTTAAGTCAAAAGTCTTTGACCAGTGTGTGTTGCCAGTGATGACATACGGATCTGAGACGTGGGCGCTAACAATGGGCCTCATAAGAAGGCTCAAGGTCACGCAAAGGGCAATGGAGAGAGCTCTGCTCGGGGTTTCTCTGCGTGATAGAGTCAAAAATGATGATATCCGCAGTAGAACTAGGGTCACCGACATAGCTCGCAGAATTGCAAACCTTAAGTGGCAGTGGGCGGGCACATTGCTCGCAGAACTGATGGCCGGTGGGGCCGGAAGGTTCTGGAGTGGCGTCCGCGTACCGGAAGACGAACTGCCGGTAGGCCTCCAACAAGATGGAGCGACGACCTGGTGAAGGTCGTGGGAATTCGGTGGTTGCGAGCGGCACAGGATCGGTTGGAGTGGCGAGCCTTGGGGGAGGCCTATGTCCAGCAGTGGACGTCTATCGGCTGACATGATGATGATGATGATGATAGCAAATACAAGACAAAGATAAACAAAACAGTAGAAATAGAGATGTGAAGCCGAAATGGTCTCCACTCAGCAATGCAGCTGGCACGACTAGCGTGGTCAACGGCTCAAATGCTTGGTTTATTAATGATAAAAAAAAACCCGCTATAAGTAATCCTTAATCGCTAAATCCTCATGGAACATCCTAATACATCCTCATCATCAGAACTCGACCTTGATAAAAATGTTCGTTAAAAACATAACTTGATGACGTAAAAGACATGTCGCCAAACGTGAAATACGTGTGTCGTTGTGGTGTTCCGTTCTGGTCTTCATCAGGAGTTCCACTTCATTAAATGTCACTTTTCTGAATGTAAATGCATCCTTGAAAATACAAAAATAACAATACCTATGTACTCCTATAAGATTTGAGGAGTTTCCTCGATTCCTCTTGGATCCAATCATCAGAACTAGATTTTGACAAAAATGGGACCAATCTGTAAGTATATGTACATACATAAGTATATCTACGTATATGTAGTTGAGAAATGACGAAGTTCTGAGGTAACACACATAATTTAACTATTGCACAATAAAACATAAGTACAAATGACTGGTCAGATTTAATACATTTTACAATTACAAATACAAAATACTTTATTTCATAAAAGTCACCTGAATGTATTCGGTTAGAACCATACTGATACTGCATGATAGGGATGGCCAGGGAGCGCCACAAGCCCCCTCCCGCAACAAATTGCATATATATATGTACATACTTGGAAAAATTCGGCCCATGCCGCCGTGACCGCGGGATCTGCTGCGATTGCAGAGGACGCTGGTTCGATTCCAGCCCTGGGCACTGCAGGCCTTGATCACTCTTACCTTCGTATATGACATTTATTTCGGTTTTTAAATAAATTATCAGTAAATAAACTTTGAACAGCTCAAACATATATACCAGCAAATACGTTATTTTTTGCCACCACATAAAAACTCTTTGATACCCCTGTAGTAGACGGCCATGTAGGAGGGCCAGTGCACATGCGCGGGGTGGCAGGGGAAGAGGCGCGCGTCGGCGTCGGTCAGCGCCTCCGCCAGCGCGCACGCGCCGGCGCTCCGCATCACCCAGTTGTGCGTTGTGAAGAACTTTATGTTATCCTGGAGGATATACAACTGTCTGTTGAGCCGTCTGTACCTACAAATAAATGCTGTGTTACAATGATGTGGAGCCAAGCATCCACTGGATAAGCTTCATTGTACTCGTAAGTTACATCGGATACAGTTAAATACATAGTGTAAGACAATTCACTAGATAACATTTCAAAGTCTAGTTACTACGAGTAGGTCAAATTAGGTATCATATGACAGGACTTTCAAATAATATAGAAAAAAAATTGAAACCGGACAAGACAAAGAAATATCCCTGAAAAACCAACATACAAACAATAAGTTGTGCAAATTAGTGAGCCAATATGCCGATAGGTGGCGCTGTACACAATATACCCTACATACAATTACTTACATTACCTGAACTGGGTGTGCAAGTTAAATGAACTCGCCCTTGACCGGTTTTTAAGAATAGAAATTGCAAGACTGCCTGACCTTTATTCATGAACTTTCATGGTGTCATCTGCCACTTGACCATACCACTGCGTAATGTCAATATAGGATAAAATAAAATAGAATAATGATTTATTGCCACATAATTTTCAACCAAAATGAGAACAGGATTCGTAAGTACCTACCGTTAGCACAACAGTACTTACTTATAATCAGTGGCCGGAATTCTTGTGGCAGTTTGAATTGTCATTAGCGACTTCTCATTTATCGACTTTCGATATACCGATATCGATATAATGTAAAATATAACATATTAAGAAAGATTAAAATTAGAAGTAAATAACAAGCTATCTTATCGCTAAAGAGCGATCTCTTCGAGATAACTTAATTTTGAGTAATTGATAATGCGAAATATAGATGTGCAATATAAATAGTTAATAGTTTCACACTTAGTTACTTCAGTTCCGTTTTTTTTTTAATTTCATGTCAAAGTCTGTTTTAGTCATCATCATCATCATCATGTCAGCCGATAGACGTCCACTGCTGGACATAGGCCTCCCCCAAGGCTCGCCACTCCGACCAATCCTGTGCCGCTCGCAACCACCGAATTCCCGCGACCTTCACCAGGTAGTCGCTCCATCTCGTTGGAGGCCTACCGGCAGTTCGTCTTCCGGTACGCGGACGCGGTTTGTTTTAGTATTAACAAATAATCCATTAGTTTCTTTATTAAAGAAATAAGTACTCATCTTTTTTCCATATTATCTGCTTAAATTACTTCTTTTACAGTCAAATATCCATTCACTATTATAACTTTTTAATATTTAGTATTCTACCTTGTATTGATATACCCGTATATTAGAAGTCGAAAAATGAGAACTCCCTATGACAGTTCATAAATGCCACATTAATTCCGGTATCTGCTTATAATTATTTATCCATAACATTTTCATGAATACTATATATTCATTACTAGTCAATTAATGATATCTTGTCAAATGTGAAATTGTGAATATATCGTCTAAGATACGTTATATATGGTCGACCTTCACCCATACGTCTGACGGATGAAACTTATATTTTATGAAAGAAAATATGATCCTGAACATAAATAAATAGGGTTGCCTAATGAAATATGGTCAAGGCTATTTTTAATAAATTTTTGAAAATAATTTTTTTTCTTCAAATTTCACCGATTTGTTTGACGAACGAAATAAGTTCCAGTGGAAAGTATACAACTTCTACAACATGAATAAATTAGGTTGCCTATGTTTTTCCGGTCACTATTATGAGGTTGCCGTGTTTAAACAGGTGAGTTAAAATCGATAATTGCACCCATCTGTCTGACGCTTGAATTATATATCAAAATAATGGTAATTTTATTGCGAATACAATGGTATAGGGTTGCCTGCAAAAATCCGGTTACAAATAAGGGTAGCCAGGCTTTTAAATAAATTAAGACGGAAAGACTTTCAGCGATAACTCAAAAACGGCTTAACTGATCACGGTTGTTTTAACTATTTTCGAATGTGTTTATTAATCACTATTTTTGTGGTTTTTCTCATAATTTGTGGATCAATGGTTCAAAAGTTAGAAGGAAAAACCCTTTTTTTTTTCTAAATAATTATTTCCGAAATGATTCACTTTATCAAAAAATGTTGTTCAAAGAGCCCTATTTATTTTGAAAGACCTATCCAACGATACCCCACACCATAGGGTTGAAACGATAAAAAAAATTTCACACACATTTTGTTTTTTTCAAAGCGATTATTTCCGAAAATATTCACTTTATCAAAAAATGTTTTTCTAAAACCCGTATTTATTTTAAAAGACCTATCCAACGACATCCGACATCATAGGGTTGAAACGTAACAAAAAATCCTTACATACATTTTGTTTTTTTCGAGGCTATTATTTCCGAAAATATTCACTTTATCAACAATTGATTTTTAAAAACCTGTATTCATTTTAAAAGACCTATCCAACAATATCCGGCACTATAGGTTTCAAATGAAAAAAAAAATCCTTACATACATTTTGTTTCTTTCGAAGGGAATATTTCCGAAAATATTCACTTTATCTAAAATTGATTACTAAAGATCCTTATTCATTTTAAAAGACCTATCCAACAATATCCGGCACTATAAAGTTAAGTTAGAGTTGAAACGAAAATTGTTCATATATTTTGTTCTTTTAGAAGCGATTATTTCCTAAAATATTCACTCTATCCCTATGGTGTAGGATGTCGTTGGATAGGTATTTTAAAATGAATAGGGGTTTTGAACAGACATTTTTTGATTAAGTTACTATTTTCGAAAATAATCGCTTCTCTAGGAACAAAATATATGTAAAAAAAATTTTTTCGTTTCAACCCTATAGTGCCGGATATTGTTGGATAGGGCTTTTAAAATGAATAGGGGTCTTCAATAATCAATTTTAGATAAAGTGAATATTTTCGGAAATAATCCCTTCGAAAGAAACAAAATGTATGTAAGGATTTTTTTTTCATTTCAAACCTACAGTGCCGGGTATTGTTGGAAAGGTCTTTTAAAATTAATAGGGGTTTTCAAAAATCAATTGTTGATAAAGTGAATATTTTCGGAAATAATCACCTCGAAAAAAACAAAATGTATGTAAGGATTTTTTGTTTCGTTTCAACCCTGTGATGTGGGATGTCGTTGGATAGGTCTTTTAAAATAGATACGGGTTTTAGAAATTTTTTTTTGATAAAGTAAATATTTTCGGAAATAATCGCTGAAAAAAACAAAATGTGTGTGACAATTTTTTTATCGTTTCAACCCTATGGTGTGGGGTGTCGTTGGATAGGTCTTTCAAAATAAATAGGGCTCTTTGAACAACATGTTTTGATAAAGTAAATCATTTCGGACATAATTATTTAGAAAAAAAAGTGTTTTTCCTTCTAACTTTTGAACCATTGATCCAAAAATTATGAAAAAAACCACAAAAATAGTGATTAATAAACACATTCGAAAATAGTTAAAACAACCGTGATCAGTTAAGCCGTTTTTGAGTTATCGCTGAAAGTCTTTCCTTCTTAATTTATTTAAAAGCCTGGCAACCCTTATTTGTGACCGAATTTTTGCAGGCAACCCTATACCATTGTATTCGCAATAAAATTACCATTATTTTGATATATAATTCAAGCGTCAGACAGATGGGTGCAATTATCGATTTTAACTCACCTGTTTAAACACGGCAACCTCATAATAGTGACCGGAAAAACATAGGCAACCTAATTTATTCATGTCGTAGAAGTTGTATACTTTCCATTGGAACTTATTCCGTTCGTCAGACAAATCGGTGAAATTTGAAGAAAAAAAATTATTCTAAAAAAAATACATTAAAAATAGCCTTAACCATATTTCATTAGGCAACCCTATTTATTTATGTTCAGGATCATATTTTCTTTCATAAAATATAAGTTTCATCCGTCAGACGTATGGGTGAAGGTCGACCATATATAACGTATCTACTACATGCACGTATTTTACTTTTTTGGTAATGAGACAAATAAGTGATTGATTTTCGGTTAAGTTTGTAAAAGTCAATTGTACCTACGTGCAGTTGGCCGTAATGGTTAATTCTAATTAACCATTGATCAATTGCATTAACCATTAATTCCGCAATTAATCAATTGCATTACGCATCAATTGCATTAAAGTTAGATAAGAATTACATGGATCGTCAATGGCCATTAAAGTTTTAAATATTAATTAGAATTACTCTCAATTGTAATTAAAGTTTAATGATATTTTTTTTCACAAACTAATAACTAATGTTACTAATGCTTGGTACTACTAAAATTTTAAATAGAAATAAGCATATTAACACAAGCCTCACTGACATATTATAAGATCGTGATATTTTAAAATGAGACAACAAAATGACCCTGAACCCTGGCAGTACCTAGTGGAACTCGGGTTTGGTGCAACATAGGCATACGCTGTTTTAGTAATCCGAAACGTCTTGATAAGCATTTGGGAGAGCAATATCCAAGATAGAGATGATGCTGAAGGCTAGCAGTACCTAGTGGAACTCAGGTTCGGTGCAACATAGGCACACGCTGTTTTGGTCATCTGACTTGTCTTAATGAGCACTTGCCCATGATAGAGCTGATGCTGAACCCTGGCAGTACCTAGTGGAATTCAGGTTTGGTGCAACATAGGCACACGCTATTTTGGGCATCCGACTTGCCTTGATGAGCACTTGGGATAGCAGTACCCAAGATAGAGCTGATGCTGACCCCTGGCTGTACCTAATGGAACTCAGGTTCGGTGCAACATAGCCACATGCAATGTTCTGTATTTACCACAGTAAATCATACGACATAATGTATTTCCAACGGCTCGCTAACCCAAGCATCACGTGACACGACTGCTCTGCACGCGGTCTGTCATCGACTGACTCCTGTCAGTGACATCACTATGACGTAAGCGCTCGAGACGCCAATACACTACAGTATTGTATATTTATTTATTTTGGATGGCGATACTTAAGACGTAGGGGTTGTAGACGTCTGGAATACTTTCGAGCAAGTATTACCTACGCGTCTCTTATTTGCACAATGTTCACGTTCCTCGCGGCACTAAATGTCTGCTTCAAGTCGCAAAACTCTTTGAATGCGCTTTATTTACGATCCCGAGGAACGTAAACTGCTTTGCTTAGGAAATAAGTCTTGTATTACAATTGTACGTGTATTTACGACCTTGGAAATTAACTTGTGTATGCCAGAAACAACGATTTACTGTTTTATCTATGTTCAAACTTTTGTAAGTGTCGAGTCAGATCATAGAAGTGATCATTTGTAGCAATCATTTCATGAAATGATCGGTTGGTCACGAAGTGATCAATTCTGAAATGGCATTTCATGAAATGACCAAATTCTATGATCTGGCTACATAGGGCATAATTTTTAGCCTTAATTCTATTAATTAATAGGCTGTTCTAAAGATCGAAGGCTGAATAACCCTATTTAGATACAAAACTCCACAATGATTATCCGCAGACCCTGAAATCACTATGGAAATGCAGACCAAGTGCCCAGCATCTACAACTCTTCCAATTGCTCATCAAGACAAGTCAGGTGAGAAGAACAGCGTGTTCCTATGCTGCACCAAACCTAAGTTCCACTATGTATGTATGTATGTGTGTATGTGTTCAGCATCAGCTCTATCTTGGGTACTGCTCTCCCAAGTGCTCATCAAGACGAGTCAGATTATCAAAACAGCGTGCGCCTATGTTGCACTAAACCTGAGTTCCACTATGTACTGCCAGGGTTCAGCATCAGCTCTATCTTGGGTACTGCTCTCCCAAGTGCTTATCAAGATGAGTCTGATTACCAAAACAGCGTGTGCCTATGTTGCACCAAACCTGAGTTCCACTATGTACTGCCAGGGTTCAGCATCAGCTCTATCTTAGGTACTGCTCTTCCAATTGCTCATCAAGACGAGTCGGGTGACCAAAAGAGCGTGCGAGAGGGCGGAATTGCTCATGGCAAAAATCAAACGTTAATAGAGTTGGAACGTTGAATTTTATCGACTCTTTCAGCTATCGATAAGTTCAGTCACCTGACTTTAACATTAACCTCTTTGATTAGCTAGGTGGCCATTTGACCTCTTTGATTAGATTAAAAGTAAATTGCATGGCAGTTAACTGTAATTTCTGCCACTAGTCTTTTTGCAACTAATTCAAGTTTAAAAAAAATGGTAAATCCAAAAAGAAAAACAATTAACAAATGGAGAAAGACATATCCTTGTCTTACTTACAACGAAAACAACTCAACAATATACTGCTCTAAATGTAAGGTTCACTTAAAGCACCTAAAAAAAATATTGCGTTGAAACTCACATAACGAGTAAAACACATTCACCTGAGTTTAAAGAGGTAAAGAACGATAATAGTTTTTATCTAGATTTGATAATATTTTTCGTTTGTTGCAACATTCCATGGGAAAAAATTAGTAATCCACATTTCCGGATTTTTTTAAGGTGACTGAACTTATCGATAGCTGAAAAGTCGATAAAATTCAACGTTCCAACTCTATTAACGTTTGATTTTTGCCATGAGCAATTCCGCCCTCTGCTTATATCTCTCATCTTTATAAAATTACGATATTTACGAGTATTCTTGTTAATTGTTAATCATCACTCACATTTGTAATTATGAAATAAAACTATGAAAACGGATTATATCGCGTGTATTGAATTTATAATACATCCTTACGTTTCGAATTGCACCGAACCTGAGGACTAAAAAGTACGGAACCCTCGGTGGGCGAGTCCTACTCGCACTTGCCTGGTTTTAATAGTTTGTGAAGCAATAACCATTAATTATTTTTAATTGTTAGTGGTTCGAAATAAATTAATGTTAATGGCAATTATGTTCAATGCAATTGATAATTAATTTTCCTTCAATGGTTAATGGCAATTAACCTGTTCAATGGTTAACTTTTATTTTTTAATGGTCAGTTGCATTAACGTTCGTCCAACACTGCCTATGTGTACGATTTGTATGTTACTTAATTATTGTATAGTAGGTTTTAATTTTATTCCTTGCGTTGGAACGTCATTGTCATGAATAAGTTTTTGTCAAAAAAATTATTTTTGAAACAAGCATATATCGCTGACTGTACCTTTCTTTCAACTGTGAACTGATACTTATCTAGACAATTCAAACAAATCCAAACACAATGGGGTTGCGTTATTTAATCATAGAGTTCCTATGGCCACCTCTGGTGTCCATCATCAGATCAGCTCTATGGTACCATAATATTGCATTATCATTATCACCCAACTTACGCAAGTACATACGTGAAGTTTCAGCTCAATCGAATAATGGGAAGTGGGTCTAATTTAGAATGCAAGATTTGATCCGAACATACGTATGTAAGTACATACAAAGTATACAAACATGGAAATTAAATAAAAACTTGAAAAAAAGTAATTTTAGTTTTCTAAATACTCTACCGTTGAGAACGTCTCAATTCCATTGTAATCGCGGTTTGATATTATTAATCGTGTTCAGATAATGTTCATCCTTTAAACAGTTACTTCACTATCATTACATAGTATAAAACAAAGTCGCTTCCTGCTGTCTGGATGAACGTCTGTTCCTATAGTATGTATGCTTAGATCTTTAAAACTACGCAACGGATTTTGATGCGGTTTTTTTAGTAGATAGAGTGATTTAAGAGGAAGGTTTATATGTATAATACATCAGCATTGCACCCGTGCGCAGCCGGGCGGGTCGCTAGTATTTTTTATATTAAGTATAAAGGAAGTTGGGTTTCTTTGTGGTTATAGTTTTCGGTATAAGTCCGGCTAAGTGCAAAGCTAAGCCTTGCCATCATTCCATTAAGAATACGCTTCTCATTAGTCATTATAGTACGTTGAGGTGTGTTTTTTTTAACACCGAGTAGCAGAAACTTGTGCACGCATTCTGTTGTAGTTGTACAAGCAGTTCTAGTCAATATGGTCCGTAGACTATATCCGTATCGCAGTTAAATAACTGTAACAGGATAAGGGTCTCCACCGGCACCAATCTGCCTTTACCTAATGTTACAGTTAGGTACAGAATTTTTAACTAGTAGTAACGCATTTCTTATTTTTGCATTAAGTTGCTCGATGCAACGCAATTCCTCGTCAGCCAAAAGAACCAAATTGTTTGCCTAGAGTGTGACGTACTTGCTTGGTTTCCTTTTGACCATTCGCCACGCGTCCAAGACATAAGCTGGTACAGTCATGAGGCAGAAACTGCCTACCGCTAACTTTACAGGAGATCTGGTCATCACTACTCCCGGGAATGGCACCTTATCTGAAAAAAGAAACCTTTTTTGTCCATTGCTTTTGCTAAGTGCTTAAACTGCCTATGCCTATGCCTACTAATGAAACTGGACAAGTGGACAATGTCAAATAAGTCATAGCTCACTTGAGAACACCTTTTAAGACCTAACTAATGAGCCTCAAAATCAGCATGTTGCTACAAGGCATAATTATTATGTATTTTTAACATGGAAACCAATATAAAAGGCAAAAAGTGTTGGTAAACACGGATTTAAGGCGTTATTCATAAACGCATCACAACCCTCAATTAGCTATTATAATATAACGTTTGTCTTAGAGAAAGGGATTATTTTTATTTTATTTAGCCAAGTTTAGTGTCCCACTGCTGAACAAAGGCCTCCCCTCCTTTCCTCCACTCAAACCTGTCGTTTGTACTTTCCCGCCAATCCGGATAAAATGCGTCCAAGTCCCGCCATCTCCTTTTCGGTCTACTTGAACCCCGCCCTGCACCATCGATGGTGTTACGTGGGTCCCACTCCACTCGGTAACCGGATTCGAATTCGGTAACTCGGTAAGGGATAAAACATAAATTAACTAATTGAGGATTGAAAAGTTTTATGAATATATGTTATAGTTTGTATACTTTCAATGTAAACAAGTGGGGATGGAATGGAAGGATCAGCCTTGTGTAAATGCGGCGAGGACATCCAAACCATAGAACACATAATTGAACGCTGCCCTCTGCACTCATACACTGGAGCTAAAGAGTAGAGAAAACCTGCTGCAACTCACACCCGATGCAGCAGCGTGGCGCAATAGCTTAAATGTTGACATAACTTTTTCGATTTGTATTCTTTTGGACCCGCTTTATTATTTCGCGATAAAACTGTAAAATGTTATCTATGTAATTGGCTATATTGTAAAATATGCCATACGACTAAATACTTTTAACTTTTAAAAACTTACGAAAATTATCTGCCTTGCTCGCCCTGAGAAATAATTCGGACATCATTCTCCATGTCATTGGGTTGACTTCGCTTGTACAGCAATTGTAGACCGACACCTTGCCTCTAAAATGTTACAAATAGTTAAAGGTCTACTACGGTTTTTTGTGTAGACGTTTTCTAGAAATCGATTTTCGCTCATGTCGCTTTGGACACGGGTATATTTGGTATTAGTGTATTCAGTATGATGTCCTGAACACAAATGTATGAGATGAAAAGCGCGAAAGTGGTGGGGGTAGTTGCTGTGACGTCATAAAGTCGGCAGTACAAAGTTTTTAACTTTTTTCTTTTAAACATACCATGTGGGGTATCAAATAAAAGGGCTTTGTGAGTAGATCACAAATATATAACATTTTCACTACCTGTACGCCGAGCACATGATTGGCGCGACAGTATCTCGCCGCGAGATAGACTACCCGTCTTTTACTAACTGTATGAATGAAAGAGGGACGGGTAGTCTATGTCGCGGCGAGATACTCTCGCGCCAATCATGTGCTAGCCCGGTTGGTCTTACAAATTATTAGAAAACGTTCAAAAAATTCACAATCCACAGTTGACTTTGAACTGCTATAAATTGAAAATGACAATATATAGGTATATGTAAAAAGTCAGGTTTTTTGTCGACAAAGTCCGGAATGAATAATTATGTCCGTGGTAGCTTAAAAGTGGCCCCTATCCCCGAAAAACGAATAGAAAGTCACTTAAGGTGGTATGGCCACGTAATGCGTAAGGACGAAGAACATGTGGTCAAAAAAGCTGTCTGCCTCCCGGATCGTAAGAGAGGCCGCGGATGCCCTTTGAAAGAAAGAAAGAAAGAAAAGAAAGAAAATACATTTATTTGACGCCACAACATAGTACATAAAAAAGAAACATGCTTTGCTGACATGGTGGACCAGAATGACCAAACTAACTAATAAATTGAATTTACCCGACCTGACAATCCAAGATAGGCAGTCTTGCCACCGAAAAATTAGGAGAGCCGACCCCACCTAAAGTGGGATGGAGCAAAGAAAAAGAATAAGTACTTTCCTTATTTTTGAACGTTTGCTAATAATTTATTAGACCAAGTAGTGAAAATGTTACAGTATGTTATATATTTGTGATCTACTCACAAAGCCCTTTTATTTGGTACCCCACGTGGTATGTTTAAAAGAAAAAAGTAAAAAACTTTGTACTGCCGACTTTATGACGTCACAGCAACTACCCCCCACCACCTTCGCGCTTGTCATTCATATATTTGTATTCAGGACATCATACTGAATGTACTGATACCAAATATACCCATGTCTGAGACGACATGAGCGAAAAGTAACCTAAAGCCTGTTCGGCCACCCTACTATAACTGAAACGGTTAGTAAGAAGTTATTATGGTCAGCTAACGGTGGGAGCAGACGGTTCACTCGAATGAATGTTCACTTGAGTGAATGTTTCATTTTTCTTTCATTGCATGTTCACACGGCTGCTGGTAAGATTATTCACTTTTTCTTTTCTTTTACTATTGCGTCGAATGAAGTTGTGCGTCTTGGGTTAATTTTTATTTGTGATCATTTAATAAAGATGATAATAAAGATGATAATACACACTTGTTAGAACGTGACAGGCATGGTCACAGGCGATAAAAATGCGACCGTTCTCTACTGGTTATTGTTTTACTACAAATACCATATCCTGCTTTTTTCAAGAAGTCTATGTTAAGTTCTAAAGTTATGTTTTCTTTTATTTATGTAATGTCTTGTTTATTTGTGCTTACGAATAAATCTTATTCTATTCTGTCTATGTGCGAATAGATAATTCGCAACTCGTGTCGATTTAAAACACTCCCTTCGGTCGTGTTTTAATTTATCGCCTCTCGTTGCGCATTTTCTATTTCTCGCACTTGTGTCGTAATGTAGGTACTATTATTACAGTATATATGGTATAATATATGGTTTATGGTATTACTTTACCGCTCTAGTGCGGTAATTAGCACCTTACGTGCCTATGTCGAAAATTTCAAGCACTATATCAGCTATATGTACTGTAAAACGTTGTACGGGACGCGTGGGAATAGGTAATTCGCACTTGTATCGTAATGTTCTATTACTGTTTAGAGTGAACGACGGACACGATAGCCATATTGACCACGCAATCCAGCGGAATTAGATCAGCAACTACTTTCGCGTCACAAAAAAGGACCCGGAGGAAGCCTCTCGCCACATTAGTCTGTAGTATAGTATTGCCTTGCCACGCGTCCACCCAACCTGCCAGCGGTTCACTACGCGCTGCTCCTACTGTAACAACAAAACAAACACATTATTCAGTCGTACTTAACAAATATTAAGAAGGGTTAATTTAATAGGTTATCTGTTTTACTCTGTAGAGGGTGTAAAGGAACTAAAAATATGTTAAATTACGTTAGGTACTTTTATATTCGAAGCATTTAGAAAATGTAAAAATGACGGTGGTCATGTATTTACCAATAGATGGCCTCAAAATGACTGTGGGCACATCTCCGTGGTGTTCTGCTAGGTACGCTTCAGCTAGGGATTTGCTGAAAGAGTAAGTGTTTGGCCGTCCATCTGCAAACACAGAGAACCCAAATATTAGAAAAAAAGACAAACCAAAGAAATTCAAATTGAACACAATCTCCCAAAGAAAAATGAAAGCATATGCACGTGTTAGTTTAAAAAAAAAAAACCTACAAATTTATAGTTTTGAGTTACTTAACCCTTAATAGCGTTGAAAAAGTTCGGAAAAATTCACGTTTTTTTCCATTCTATTCGTTTTTTTCAGAAATTTATAGAAAAAAATCACGAAAGTTTCCGCTCTTATTTTTCAGAAATAAACGATTAAAACCGAAAAAAACTAATTGAAAAAAACGAATCTTGTTTTCAATTTGAAAGTTGTACATAAAATTGATAAGTATAATAGTTATTTGTTATGCAAGGCTGCAAAGTGGTTATTTGGCGTGAGTGTTATAATTGAAAGCTAAGCGAACGAAGGAATCTAAGATTGAACCCTGAGCGACGCGAAGGGTTCAAAGATAGATTCCTGCGCGTAGCGAGGCTTTCAAGACACGAGACGCCAACTAATTTTGCAGCCGTGCGGAACACACAAATTTTCACCTAACCACAGCGAGGAAAATGCGAGATGCAAGAAAAACAATAAAAAGATACATGCACCACAGACAATTACAATCATCGTATTCGAAATTCAAATGACTTTTGCACGCTAGCGGATAAAATAGACTTTTGCACGCAGATTTCGCGCTATAGACTGAGGTTTTCCGAGCGAGTGAAGTGAAACTGTGAGACCCGTGCAACGTACATTTTAAAAGGTATTGTTTATGTTATTATATATCATGATACTTTAGTAACATCAATTGGTGCTTATAGAATCTAAAGAACTAAAACTGTAGGAGCGATGCATTTGGACAAGACAGATTACAGTAAAAAGTGATACTCTTTATTTATTTTTCAATATAAGTATTAAATTTAAATACAAATAATGACTTTGCCTCGATAAACGTTGTTTTTATTTATGTATAAATATATTTTTTTAATATGAAAAACAGAAAATAAGCATACATTCAATTCAAAAACTCGATGACAGGTTAAGATGCCACTCTTTTGAGAATCACTCGAAGACATTTTATCATATCTTATCGAACATCGAACACATTCATTTCTAATTAAAAGCTAAACATAGACTGATATATTTGTTGTGGGATTGGTATTGATAACGATTATTATTGTTCTACTATTTGGTAAAAATGCCGCGTCCAAAGAGCGGTGTTTGGGAACATTGGAAACAATCAATACCAGAGATAGAAATCGATTATTGCCAGAACGTAATCTTTATTTGGGCGAATTTGCACATACAAACGGACTGCAGCGACGACATGGAGACAGAAATGATTGAAGTATATGATGACAGTGAGAGTGATTAAAAATAAATAAAAAAAATTGATTTATTAGTTTTTTTCTTTAAAATCCCGAAAAAAGGGAATAAAACGAAAATTTCATAAACTTCTGAAAAAAACATTAATTTTTTCCGGTTTTCTCAACGCTAACCCTTAACCAGGTGGTGATTTCATAGAGCACATGGTGAGCTCAATTTAGTCGTTATGGCGTCACAGTTCCTACCCCCACCATTTTCGCGCTTATCATCTCATATTTTTGTGTTCAGGACACCATACTGAATGCACTGATACCAAATATACCCATATCAGACATGACTTGTGCAAAATGCAAATCTACTATTAAGGGTTAATACGGTACTCAGAAATATTTTGGTTGCTTCCTTGTCGTCGCCGTGCTCTCTGAGGAACTTATAGACCGCGTCGATATTCGCTGGAGGGGGGTAAACCCTCTCCTCCACCACTTGCTGGTCCGTGTTGGTGTAGGCTGTGGATACGTAGACAAATGCCTGAAAAGATAATTTGTGAAATACGAGTACCTACACACATAGGTAATAAATACATCGTACGGTCATCTAGATAGTTTAATTTTATTATTAGAAAAGTGAGTACGGTGCGATTTATTCTCTATGATTAATTCATAATAATTGTGTCATGGAACGGAAACCATGTTTAAAGTACATAGGTACCTATTATATATATATATATATATATATAGTTTTAAGTCGGTAATCCCTTCCGGTATCTTATCTGTCCCAGGAATAGATAGAAGATAGCCATACACTCACGGATTGGTCCGCCGGACACGTCTCGGATCTGATCCGGGTGAATTGCAGAAAATATGTGTACCTTTTGTATTTCGTAACTAAACTGAGAATAAACGAAATTGATAATTGCTGTAACGAAACTGATAACGTAAGGCGTGGGACACATGGAACAAAATCTGTTGCCCGGTTTCATAAAGCAGAATTATTAATGAAACATTAATTATAATTCCAATCAACAATATTTACTCGTATTATAAACTTTGATTTACATAATCACAGTGAGAATAGGTAGGTTAACTAATTAACAACAAATGTGATCTAAATTTGTAATCACTTAATTTCTTACAATTATTATGGTTTCTATAATTGTACCTTAATTTTATGAATAAGTTGAATAATAGACCGCGGGCCAGGCGCAAATTTCGTCAGTCATCGCCTCCCGGGCGAAAACTCGTATAGTGGTTAACGGCTATATGTATGATGAACCCTCGTGGACGTCAGCTGCCGCTCCATTGGTGTGTTAAGGAATGGCAGCCACCGAAACACGTAAAAAAATCATCGCCTTCCGCTTGATACTGTGTCAGATGATAGTTTAGATGTTATTGTGAATATATTTTTTAAGAAAAAAAAACCGATGCTTGGAAAGGCTTGGAAAGCTATCAGGGCCAGCAGCGGAGTTAACATCCAAGGTGTTTAGGACATCAAAAACTTGCTTTGATGTGAAAGGTATGTCACAATATAGTACGGTCTAAACACGACCCACCTTATCGACTATAGGATGTACAGTAAAATCCGGTTCCTGAGAGTATGCTTTATGAAACTCAACAGCAAAAGCATTGGCAATGTCTATGGGGTTGGTAAGTATCTCCACTGGGACTTAATTGCAGGCGGAATTTCCACTCTAGATGCACTGAGCCTGCAAATGTGGGCATAGAATTTCTTGTCACCATTTGATAATATGTTATTTTTTTCATACCGACCCTTACTTTTCTCTCCACCAGTCTCTGTGACACACCGGTTGTTAATTGCTTTGAACCGTTCATAATCCTCATCCGTCTTGCTTACTTTATAGGAGTCCCATCTTAATCGTTTTTCTTGCCACTATGTCTTTATTAATCCAAGGTTTGTTGTATTTATTCTGTTTTACTGTGACCAGAGGAGCGTGGTTTTGAATAAATTCTGCAAGAGTAACTTTAAATTCTGTCCCTAATGTAGGTATCTAAAACAGGCAGTCGAGACATGTAGAGCGCCTTACTCGGTGTTGCAATCCGTAGACCGGAATTAACCGGCTCCGCAGTGCCACACAGAGTCTTACGGGGCGACCTGCGTGCCTTTTTCTTCCTTTCCATGCACCAGTGTGAATCCCTCCTTATCCACATCGGTGCGGGAGGACTTCTCTAAAAGGGGAGCCCGTGATTTACACGCCTTAGAAGGCGCGTTGACCCGGTTAGCTGCGACAGACTGACCGGCAACGTCAGCATAAGCACGCTGACGTGACTTGGAGGAGACAGGAGACGGTCGCACGCGCGGGGGGTACGCGGGTGGTGCAGCGGCGCGTGCGGCACATTTTACAGTGTCAGCAGCACGTAAACTAACCGACTCGATCTCTCGACTCGATGTCAGGTCGATAATCGCTCTTGAAATTTGAAACCGCCGACCGAGTTGGAGTATTCCGCAAACATGTAATTTCTTCGCGTAACTCGGCGATAGTGACTAGGCTAGCTTCAAACTTCATAATAACTTCGGCTAATCTTGTATTTAGGGCCACGATTTCCTTAAACAAGAGGCGAACGTCGACATTATCCGGAGCACACGACGGCAGGATTGGGGTACCCGTCGCCACAAACTCCGGAATCCGATCCTTGTTTTCCCTCAGGATTTTCATTATGTCCTCAAGGGACTTCTTCCCGGCTTCATCTCCTCTCCGGTGAGGTACATACGTGCCTACGATCCCAAGGGACTGGCACAGCACTTGCTTCGCTACACAGACGTCTTCCACGGTGAAACTCGACACACGCGAATTCATCTGGACAGCAGTCACTGCATCCATCGCTCCTTCCTGCACCAGCTTGTTTTTTAGTTGCAGGAAGGCGAGGAACTCATTCACGATGGGTTGAGTCTGTTCGGCGCTAATTTCGCAATTAATGATTTAATTACATATCAATGCGTCTATGTCGCTGCGCGCATTGGACAAGACTGATATTACTGACTATATGATGATAAAGCAACTTCTGCTTAATCCTAGGGGCATTTCGTTGAGCCAACAATAGAATTTTAAATGTCAGTACACAGTGGTCACTTTTTTCAATAGGAGGCTGATGAGTTATAGTCTTATAGTAAAACAAAGAGAGCTTTCATTGGTCATAACAAGGTCAAGCAGGGAAGGTGCATTATTGACGCGGAAGCGAGTCGGTTCAGATACAAACTGGTGGAGGTTACTGTCCAGACAGCTCCTGACAATTTCTGCACAGCGCACAGAGGCCAGACAATATTCAGGGTAATTTAAAACGCCAGCAATAATAAGTGTTGTTCAGATGCTAAACGCAGATTTTCAAGTAGATTTGGAGTCCCGCGTCTACCATTCAGGTTCGTTGTCCGAGCGATACACACCAACTACAAGAAAGTGGTATGAGTCAAATCTAACATCCAAGTAGAGAGCTTCAGCTTCATCACAGTGGCGGTACTTCCATACAAGCCCAAAAGCCGGGCTTGCCTTAGATGCCTTACCGAAATTACGTAGTGATATTTAAGATCAATATACCTATAGATTATTTTTTAAACCACGCGCCACAAAAATACGTATTATTAAATTCAAGCCACAGCCCGCGCCGCGGCTGTTTATAAGTGTCTAATTCGTTAACAATGGATTAAGTTGTTCCTTGTGACGGTATGAGATGCTGTCGTGTATAAAAAAGCTGTGTCGTAGTAAATAAAAAGGAGATTGTAAAGAATCGAAAGAACCTATGGTGAATTTAGAATAAAGCCTAGATATGCCTGCGGCAGAGTATTGTCCTATTGGAGTACAAGGACCTCTTGTTACATCTAAACCGGTGCTGGAAGCCTAGCAGGGAGATTTCAATTGACAAGGCCAGATAAGTGACATGCAGTTTAATATTGGTCAGTACGAGGGTCCCTACTATACATGGCCGCTAGGGCAGTGGTCAGTTTACACCCTTATTTCTACACTAGCGGTCGCGAGGTAAAATGGGACGAGAAATTCCGGCCGGAATAAGGTACAAAAGTTAGTGCACTCACGAAACCTTCATGGGCGTCGCTGCTGGCACAATCCCGATGTCGGTAGCGGCGACCAGAGCGCCGGCCGAAAAGTGCGGGCGTCCGTCAAGCCGGGCTTAGCAAAGCCGGGCTGAGGACAGGCCGCAAGGGCTGGCCCTTTGTGTGGGGGCTCGCATTAAGAGCGCCTTGGCATCGTCCTGAGACACGCAGCCTGCGAGCCGGAACTGCGTCCTACGGCGTAGATTATGGCGTCACTGCGCCACGCCGGAAAGCTGGCGGCGGGCACCTGCGCGCTGAGGGGCGCGGTATTCCATCCTGCCGTGGCGGGTGGTGGCGATAACGAGTCCGTTTCTCACGCGCACCACAGTAAATCACACGCGGAATTACCCGCACTTAACATTTAAGAGGCTCCTCCCGGCCTAATCAGGCGGCAGGGAACAATGGTTTGTCCGTTCTCCGAGCTTCGCTAAAACGTTCCGTCCCGGGCCCACCCCGTCGGCCCCGTATCCAATCTGTCTTTCCTCCAAGTAGACATGAGTAGTTCGCGAATGAAAGATTCAAATGAAGTACTTCACTTGATGTCACTCTTTCATTCACTAGTTCAGTTCGGATTTATTTAGTTCTTTACTTCAGCAGTTCAGTTTAATTATCGTTTTATTTACTTGCTCATTCGCTTAGAGTGACAAGGACGCCACGTTTAAACTTTCGATTCATAAATTCATTTATTTGAGTCATTCATATTGAACGAAATTATCAATCGAATCCTTCATTCAACTCAATATATCCGCGAATGAGAGATAGAAAACCAGTACTGTTGATATAGATGGATCTTATGAGCTACTGAACTAAACTGAACTAGTGAACTAAAAGAGTGAAGTACTTCACAGCGTATGAAAGATGCATATCAATCTTTTCTTTTTAGTGACACATTTTGCGCATGTCTACCTCCAAGAAAAAATATTTTTTTCGCAGATAGCATTACATTCAATTACATTCCAATACATTCCATTCCCTTGCCTTCCGAACGTCAAATCACCTCGAACTACTTTCTAATTCGAATAATGCTCAAATAAAATATATATTTGTTAACATTAATACTACTTTACAAGACTAATGTTTATTACTAATAATTATATACTTAATGCCATTCTTTACTTCGTTTTATTTACAGTCGTTTATCTGTGCGTAGAACTAAACCGTGAAAATTGTCACTTCAATTTTTGACAGATAAACGTCATTGCCTGATGTACCTACAATTCTCGTTTTTAAATCAACCAATTGGTAGAAGAGCCGGCAGTAAAGTTTCGAACCAACGTGATACCGCGATGAGATGCACAATGGTTTTCCATAAAAGTGAAGCTAAGTCCGAGTTTGATAGTCTGCCACGGCGGAACTGGCCGAAAGTACAAAAAAGATAGCCACTTCCGGTGCGAAAAAGGGGGGGGTGATTTAACCCATCTGATACTGCAATAATAGCTATGGCATCAGTTAAAGATTTACTGGTAGATACAGAAAAGCGAAATCTGCCAGTATGATTCCTGCCGGAAGTGCTTGGCATACGCTCTCAAAGGTGACCATCGGGACCCCTAAATTAACCCATCTGATACCAGCATGAAACCAATTCCAGTCGGTAGATATGAACCTTCTATTCAGGAATATATAAGTCTGCCAGGGCGTTTTCAGCCGAAACACCTTGACATACGAGATTTTGTGGCGCAACATCCGTGGTACCCGTATTTCGGAATTGTACATATTACGGACATTTCAAATACTGCAGGCTTATTAATTTATTACTCTATGCTTATATTTGTATATAAGTATTTATTAATAACATATATTTATAATAAATTAAGTTAAAATAAATTAAATAATGTGGTTAATATGATTGATAGTCATTGAATTAGCTATATGAATCGTTTGTCTTTGTCTGTCATTTTGACTTATGTATTTGTAAGAAAAGGATAAAACATAATTTAACTAATTAAGGCTCGTAAAGTTTTACGAATAAGGGGGTATTAGTATTCATAACTAAATCAGGCTTGAAATGCGACATAAAATGATTTTTGGTGGTTTCTTTTACGCTTGAGGCGTTTTTTCACCTATTTGGTGTGTCTAATCACTATCTTATGTAGGGGAGAGAGGGGCAAGACGAGTAAGACGGGGTAGCGGCTTTATATGGCGACACGACTGACCAACCATCAGAATCCCGTTAGTGCATGACGATGCGTCGCCATCATGGCAATCAGTTCGCACAGTGACCGGCTAGACAAATGGTGTCGTTAATTATTTATTTTCAACAAAACTGTTTTTGCCATATTCCTTGTTATTTCTAGGGTTCCGTACCCAAAGGGTAAAAACGGGACCCTATAACTAAGACTCCACTGTCTGTCTGTCTGTCTGTCTGTCTGTCCGTCTGTCACCAGCCTGTATCTCATCAACCGTGATAGCTAGACAGATGACATTTTCACAGATGATGTATTTCTGTTGCCGCTATAACAACAAACTATAACTAATTGTTTATAACACCTGTATTCATTACCTGTAATGCACAATTGATGCATAAATGATTCTAAAAACATAATAAAATAAATATTTAAGTGGGGTTCCCATACAACAAACATGACTTTTTGCCGTTTTTTGCGTAATGGTATTATGGTACGGAACGCGACTCGCACTTGGCCGGTTTTTGTGTTTTATTTGGTTTGCGTTTGTTTCTTTATTATCACCAGCACATATATACTGTTAATTTATTCCTATGGCCCAGCAATCACGCCAACAGCTAAGGACTTGTTTGGTTTCAAGTACAGTTTTTTTTTTACTTTCGAATTTCATTAGGCACATGGGGCAAGATAGGGTTGACGGCCGTAGTTTTAAAGCGATAAACTGATGAAGAATTCCGGATTTGAATTTATTTATTCTTCTCTTGTAGAACGGTGAAAAAGTATAAAAGAAAGTCAAATAGAGGAGAGTGGTTAGAGGCCAAGAAAAAAGCGGTGGATGCTGTTATAAAGGGAAGATGGGGTACATGTTAGCTGTAAACACATTTTCTGTCTCTCAGACGACTTAAGAAATAAAAGTAAAACAGTTCGTGAGAAGGTATTAGACGATGGACCCAATATCCAAAAATTGAAGTTTTGTTTAGGCCCTAAATATAATATTTCTATGAATCATTCTTATCTTGTCCGGTAGGGGTTCCCCCATCTTACCATACCTGGGGGGCAAGATGGAGAGTAGGCACTTTTGGCCATTTAAATTTATTTTTAATTTAATTATCTAACTAGAGAGGTCCTAGTAAGTGTTGATTATGAAACTGATTACCAAAGATAATAATAAAAATAACAAAAACTTAAAAAGAATAGCATTTTTAGTTTTATTGGACTTGAAACATTAAGTATACCGTCATTCCCACCTCTCCCCTACATTTCTTGACGTTGACGCAAAAATGACGTAGTTTAACATTCAGGGTGTTGTTTTATAACACTACAAATTGAGATAACTAATCTATTGACGACCGGTCTGCCCTACTTACTGCCTGCAAAGCCGATGGTCTTGGGTTCGAATTCCGATAAGGGCATATATTTGTGTGATGAAAACATATATTTATTCCTGAGTCATGGTTGTTATCTATGTATTTAAGTATATATTTATCTATATAAGTATGTATGTATATCCTCGCCTAGTACCCATAATACTCCCAATATTTATAAATAACAACAGAAATACATCATCTGTGAAAATTTCAACTGTCTAGCTATCACGGTTCATGAGATACAGCCTGGTGACAGACGGAACGGACGGACAGACGGACAGCGGAGTCTTAGTAATAGGGTCCCGTCTTTACCCTTTGGGTACGGAACCCTAAAATGATGTAAAATGCTCATATTTGGATTATTGGTAAAAATCTTCCTTGACGTTGATAATCCTGTCTTTTCACACCCGTTTACAATAAGTATGTAATAATAATAATTTTGTTCATTTTGGTAAATAAAGGATATTATAATTTAAAATTATTTTATATTTATATATAAGGTGCTAACAAATTAGCTACAGAAATTTTACGAGATGGTACTTTACACTAGAACAATTAACTTTTAACAGAAATTAAGAAATTTTCTCATAATTTTTATTTTATTTACCGAACAAAATAAATAAACTATAATTATATCTAAAAAATAATCATCATGTATTTAACTGCTTGTTTGTCTTAAATGTCATTGTCAACGTGTCATTTCATTTATCAACGTGAAGTGGCCAGTTACGTTTTATATTTAAAAGAGGTTTTAGAATCTGTTCAATGAGGTCTCATTTAATTATCTCATTAACAGAGTTTTTTTACAAAGCAAATTTGTTTTCCAATTTTCTCGAAATAACATCATAAAACCTATAATGTTTCATACTTACATATACTTCAGGAGCCGAGTACTATCAACTGTAAAGATATCGGTAGCTAATTTGTTAGCACCTTTATAAGGCAAACAAAGAAGTACAAAGCCGTAAGCAGGTATTAAATTAATGCCCAAATTATATTGTGTATATTAATAAATTTGAAATATATGTTATTAATAACGTAATAATATACAAATATAAGCATAGAGTAATAAATTAATAAGCCTGCAGTATTTGAAATGTCCGTAATATGTACAATTCCGAAATACGGGTACCACGGATGTTGCGCCACAAAATCTCGTATGTCAAGGTGTTTTGGCTGAAAACGCCCTGGCAGACTTATACCTATATATTCCTGAATAGAAGGTTCATATCTACCGACTGGAATTGGTTTCATGCTGGTATCAGATGGGTTAATTTAGGGGTCCCGATGGTCACCTTTGAGAGCGTATGCCAAGCACTTCCGGCAGGAATCATACTGGCAGATTTCGCTTTTCTCTATCTACCAGTAAATTTCTAACTGATTCCATAGCTATTATTGCAGTATCAGATGGGTTAAATGACCCCCCCTTTTTCGCACCGGAAGTGGCTATCTTTTTTGTACTTTCGGCCAGTTCCGCCGTGGCAGACTATCAAATTCGGACTTAGCATCACTTTTATGGGAAACCATTGTGCATCTCATCGCGGTATCACGTTGGTTCGAAACTTTACTGCCGGCTCTCCAACCAAATGATTTCATATATGATTTTGAAAATACTAAATAACTCGAAACGTGACCGATCTAAATAGCTTCAGTGAACTGCGAGGAATATTTTGATATGCTTTTGGCTAAGTTCTGTACAGTGTTTGTGTTTCGCCAAGATCATGTGCTTTTCTTAACCTGTTCTTCGAAGTTAGCTGATTAAGAGGCTGGATATACTCAACCTACAGCTGAGAAGGTATGCTTTAGTTTTATATAAGTGTTATACTGGAAAACATGTTATTTTGTTGAAAATCCGACATTGATGTTTTGGAGGTTTAATGGTAGGTTCTCTTGTATATCAATTTGTATATCAATGTATGTAGCATCGCTACAATGCGTCCAGGTATTACTCAACGAAGGCAAGGTAAAGTCATTAAACTTCGTGGAAAAACGGGATATCATTTCCGCGCCAAAACCAACACCCGACTTGTGTGTTTCTTGCATGTTCATTGAAATTGCTGATATGTTTGTAAAATTCTATCTAGTAATAGTATGCCCTCAGTGCGCTATGATTTAGCTCGCCTCGATATGCGAGCAGATGCATTTGAGTCCGAAGAGTGAAGATTGGGCAGTTATTACGAAAACATATCATTCGGCTTGCCCTACTCCAAAACTCTAGGCACGCCACTACTTCATCACACATGTAATTGAGGTTTTTCCGCGCTATAATTGGAATGCCGTTCAAAGAGTCTCTGGCATAGATAGCCACCACCTCGCGTTTTGCCACCCAGCAACCTAGGGCGCCTTAGCCTATCCCGCCTATACAGACTATAATTAGGAATGGCAAAAGTGCAATTTCTATCTCCACCGTGCAGCCAAGTCTCTGATACGATTACGATAGTTGGATTGGTCCTGTTCACTTGCAGTAAGAATAAATCAAATTTGAAAGGAAGAGAGCATAAATTGGTATACATAAAGGGCAGGTCGTTGTATGGGTTGCGGCTGGCTAGTTTTTAGGGTTCCGTACCTCAAAAGGAAAAAACGGAACCCTTATAGGATCACTCGTGCGTCTGTCTGTCTGTCTGTCTGCCTGTCTGTCTGTCTGTCTGTCTGTCTGTCTGTCCGTCCGTCTGTCACAGCCTATTTTCTCCGAAACTACTGGAGCAATTAAGTTAAAAATTTGGTACACATATGTAAGTTTGTGACCCAAAGATGGACATGTAACGAAAACAAATTAATTTTAAACACGGGGGCCACTTTGGGGGGTAAATGAGAAAATTAAAAAATAAAGTTTGTCGAACTATATAGTGTTACATATCAAATGAAAGAGCTCATTGTGAGAATCTCAAATATATTTTTTATATAATTTTAGGATAAACAGTTTAGAAGTTATTCAAGAAAATAGGCAAAAAATGACCATTCCCCTCCCTTTATCACCGAAACTACCGGGTCAAATTTAAAAAAAAAAATACACAAAATAGATCTTTACCTATAGATCACCAGAAAACCTATTAGAAATGTGCAGTCATGCGTGAGTCGGACTTAATTACTTATAGTTTTTGATAAGACCCCTACGGGTTTTTTTAAAGACATTTCGCACAAAAAATACATTGTTTAAATTGTGTAATGTACGGAACCCTTGGAACGCGAGTTCGACTCGCACTTGGCCGGTTTTTTTTGTTAATGATGATTGGCACACCGCTGCTAACATATTTTATAGTAAGGTTAGCCTCACCTCGCTCTGTCCGTTCCTTAAGCTTTTGCCGCAGGTTCGCAAGCTCTGCCCGCTGCAGGGGTGTTTTATCATCGTATATTCTCACCTGCGACTTCACTCGTTGCCTCGCTTAGAATCTCCCGCACAATAGAGTTGTCGCTTGCGATACTGGCGTTGTTCGCAGCTCCTCTTCGAAGTGTATGTCCGATCCATCTCCATTTCCGCAGCGCTACTTCTTTGGCGATCGGAGGTTGTCGGCACATACTCCACAAATCCTCATTCCTAATGGTCCTCGGCCAGAAAATGCGGAAGATCTACCGGAGGGACTTATTGACGAACACTTATAGCCTGTGTGTCAGCCCCTTAGTCACTCTCCATGTCTCACAGCCGAAGAGCAGCACGGATTTGACGATGGATTCGAAGAGGGAGATTTTAACGCGGCGAGTAAGAACATTTGAGTCCGAAACAGGCTTGAGTTGGGCAAATGCAGCTTTTGCCTTCTTAATTCTACTCTCGACGTCTTCGTCTGCACCTCCCCCACATGTAAGTGTACTACCGAGATATACAAACTTGGAGACTGATTCAAGGCGATCGTTTTTGAGCAATAAAGGTTCCGTGCAATCTGATTTTACTCGAATGTCATAGTCATAGTCATTTATTTTATAAAACCGGTTTACATGTCAAAAAATAGTGATAAAGATTAGCACCAGATTACAATATTGTAAAATGAATAAATTAAAATTAAAATTAGATCACATATTATAAAAATCAAACATCAGTAATATTTGCAATTATACAACCATAATTAGCCATTTCAAAAATTAATCCAAATAATTATGACACATAATCACATGATCACTCGACTGAGATGAAAATGCTCAGGTGGGATGGAGGGGTAACTAAACTGGAGAAAGTCAGAAATGAGTATGTAAGAGGTAGCTTCAAAGTGGCACCAATTCCAGAAAAACTGGAAGAAAGCCAATTGCGGTGGTATGGACATGTCTTGCGCCGGGACAACGACCACCCAGTTAAAATCGCATTAAATATTGACACAGGTAAACAACCTAAAGGACGCCCAAAAGCAACTTGGTGGAGAAACCTTCAAAGACTGACAGAGAAAATCCCAGCTGACCCGTGTGACAGAGCCGAATGGCGGAAAAATATTCAGAGGGCCGACCCCAAATGAAATGGGAAAAGGCACGAAGAAAGAAGAAGAAGAAGAATTATGACACGTAATAATAGTAATATAGAAAACTGTTCACAATAATAAATAAATAAAAAATTGTTGATAGTCATACGTCGGTTGATTCGCAGGCCCACGACTTCAGCTTCTTCTTGAAGGCTCTCAAGTTTCTCTTTATTTTTATTGCGAAATCAGCATGATGTCATCGGCGTAATCAAGATCCTCCAGTTCCTTGGTATCCCAGTTAATTCAATGCATATTGCCAGTGTTTTTACACTTGTAAACTTTGGACAGCTTTTCGACGAAAGTCGTACAGCAGCATGAGGGTGCAATACAATAATGCATTTCGCGCCCTCATGAGGCTGCCACGCTGCTGCAGCGCGTCCGGCATGTTTACCGATGCGCGTGTGCCGGACTTAAACGCGGTGATGAGGGCACGTGTAGCTTCCTTTTGGGAGAGGCTGGGGCGCTCACAGAACGAAATTTTGAAAACCATTTTTAGGGATCCGGATAGCCTATTTTTCCGATATTGGCTGTCTGTACACCGAGATGAGAATCGGAAATAACGTCGTATGATGTACTTGTGATATATTTGCAATTTATTTATTGTAAGCTTAGTTAAGTAGTGATTAGTGTTAAATAGTGTAATTGTAGTTGTCTGTAATTTTTTCATGGGTGATCCTTGCCTGTTAATAAACGTTTTATTTATTTATTTATTTAATGCCTCTTGGTGTTTCGGTCACTTTTCTCATCACGTCGTCGAGAAGAATTATGAATAACAGCGGAGACAGGAGGCATCCTTGCTTCACACACACGATCAATTCTACGAAGAATTTACATTTTTCGACCAATTGATTGTAACCTTGTTGTTTAAGATCCTTGTTTAGGTACAATTTCTTGTCCTTGAGGTTCCATAAATATGGTAAAGACCTATAAAGCTCTATAAATATGTCCAAAACACTGTGTTGTGAGTAAACTGAGGTGCGATCCGGCGAACACATCCGTTACTACGCACACGCGCGCAGTTCGCTCTCGGATCTGTCTGCTCCGTGGCCGATCGGTTTTGAGCACATATCTGTGTCAATTTTTCGCCATATATTGACGAATGTGTCCGCCGGACACATCTTTCTCACAGATCCGACGGACAAATCCGTACGTGTATGGCTAATAGCTATAGTTTTGATTTTATATCCTAATATAGGTACCTATATAATAAAATCGTTATATTATATTGGGCTATACTTGTATATAGTTATTAATCCTAGATTTTAAAAAATACATACAAAATAAAAGAAAACCTACACGTATGTTTCGCATGCGTTTGCACAGTGCCAGCACTTTGATGGTGCCCTCCAGGTTGACGGCCAGAGCGACTCGGAGTGGCTCGTTCATTTTTACCGTGGCTGCGGAGTGGAATACCACCGACACCTAGCATACATAATTTATTTTTAGACCTTGGAGTACAAGTGAAAAAATAATGGCAAGACTTTGGTTTAATCTTATTATTCAAGACTATGACCCAAGCTTGTTGTCGTTGTACTTGGGGACTTCGCCCAACGACAGTGAAAATAAGTGAAAAGCGATAGGTCTGTAATTTGATGGGTCTGATCTATTGCCCCTTTTAGGCACAGGGAGCACAAAAGGCTGCTCTTTGTTGCTTGAGAGCGTGAATAGGCTCCGTAACACGGGACACAGTTCAAGAGCAAATTTTAGCACAATATGCCGTCTGGTTCGCTTGACTTATGAAGGTTCAAGGATAGCAACTCCCATCAAACATCCTTCTGCATGATACAGATTTCTGTATAGGAGATGGTGGGCGTTACGGCGCTACAGGACCTCCCCGCGTGGTCCAAAAGCCAAGAGCCGGGTCCAAGAGCCAAGGTGACCGAGAGCTAAGCCGCTCAACATGGTGGGCGTTGAAGAATAAATTAAAATTAAAGAGCACGGATAATATTTACGTTATTGAGCAAATCCTCTTCATCTTTGGCGCTGAGACCTAAGCCGGGTGCACTCAGATCGCCCGTTACGGGGATGATTTTGTTCATATCTTCCGGTCTGTTGCTCTTTAACCTTTGAAACACCTGAAAATTTAATAAACAACTTGAAAATAGCAAGAGTGTGTCATCATAGAATGCTTGCATCGTTATAGGTACGCATCCCGAAATCGGCTAATAAAGTTTATTAATCTATATACCTATGTATGTACGTAGTACGTAAGTTTGTATGTCACTTTATTGCACATAAACAAGTTTACACATAAGGCAAGTAACGGATGTAAGTATATGTACAAAGGCCAGCATAATATCCCGAAAAGGGATCTCTTCCAGCTAACTTTTGAGAAAATGAGAACGGAACAAATATTAAAAGGTGAAAGGCAACTTAATATAAGCACATAACAATATTAAAATATAAATATAAGGGAAAAGTGTGGACCTAAAGAATATGTAGTGACAAAAATTGAGACAGATATGTTGAGATGGATTGCACACGTGGAAAGAATGAGTGAAAGAAGGCTAACAAAGAAAGTGTATAAGGTAGAAGTAGAAGCGGGAGTTGGAAGGGGTAGACCTCGGCGGACTTCCTCTGATCAGATCGGGGAAATCCTGAAGAGAGGTCAGGTCAAGAGCACCCTAAACCAGCGAGGGTGTATGAGGAAGGTTATGAAAGTGAAGGAAGCTAAAGAGATATGTCAGGATAGTAGCAAGTGGAAATCCGTGGTCTGTGCCTACCCCTCCGGGAAATAGGCGGGAAATAAATAAATAAATATTATATATTATTTATAAGTTCCGCGATAATTGCCGTATAACAAGATATGTACGAGTAGGTATAATCCATCGAGTAGGTATAGGCTGATGGTAATCCAGGAAAAGTGAAAGTAGCTCTACTGTTTTGTATACTTACTAAGCTATTACTGATGTTCTGTACTCTTTCGGTTAGACTGAGTCCTTTTTTAGGGCGCATCAAAACGTAAATCTTGTCAATGCCTATGCAGCTGTACAGCAGCTTTTCCAAGAGTGCCTGCAAATAAACAAAATTGTTTCAACCAAACATTCATTGATTATAGAGCAGGCCAATGAGAAGTTCGTTTGCAAAAATTGCGGACCACAGTTTGACTTCTGATCCTTGTAGGGGGTTCCTGCCGTTACCCCCACTAGCCCTTTGAATTTCCCCCTTACAATTCTCATAGATTCGCTATCGAAAAAATCCCACCTTTTGCACAAATCGGACTAATTTGAGTCTAGCTCTTAGCCTAATTCAACTACCTAATTCAAATTGGTATCGGTTTAAAGAACGTTTCATTACCTCTACATTGACATATTTCTTTTTCCTAAAAGTATTACTTATATGAGGTTTAAACTTAAAAAAAAGTTGCAAATACAAGTTGCAAAATCCCACCTTTTGCACAAATTGGACTAATTTTGGATTAAATTTGGGTCTAGCTCATAGCCTAATTGACCTTTAAAGAACGTTTATTTACCTTTACACTAACGTATTTTGTGGTTACAAAAAATTGTATTCTTATGAGTTTAAAAAAGATGTAAGTAATTGTTTGACGGGTCGCGCGTTTTCATTACCGTAAGAATGGTTTTAAAATAGTCAGATAATACTTATCCACTTACCAGATCAGGGTTCCTTAACAACAATCTGTGTTTAATGCTCGTCTGATAACTAAAGCCAGAAAATAATCATCAATAACGGAAACGACTGTTACTGTACCATTTAAAGTTAAAATCGCGCACTATAGTTCTAATATGAGTTTGGTTAGGTATTTATGCCTAGTGAATTCAGCCATTTTGCCATTTATCAGGTTTTACAGTGGTTCAAGATAATTAAAAAGTACATTTAATAATGCTAAAATATGTTAATATGTTGCACAAGTGTTTTTGCAAACATGCATAACCTAGGGCCTTCAACTTGTATTTGCAACTATTTTTTAAAGTTTAAACCTCATATAAGTAATACTTTTTGGAAAAAGAAATATGTCAATGTAGAGGTAATTAAACGTTCTTTAAACCGATACCAATTTTAATTAGGTAGTTCAATTAGGCTAAGAGCTAGACTCAAATTAGTCCGATTTGTGCAAAAGGTGGGATTTAAAAAAAAGATTATGTGAAACGTCTTTGCTGACAATTTCGTTCTTCGAATTTGACAGCTAGACGAGATGTTGTCAAAAGTTGACGTTTCACGATTCGGTTACCAAAAATATATGGTGCAGACCAGCGCCATCTACTATAGGCTGTAAAACTAGCATTATGTTTTTTTTTTAAACTTTACTTCTCTATTACAATCAGTAACTCTTTGGTTTCATTTCAACTAATTATAGCCAAGTTTGTCGACCCCTAAATACTCTTGTTTAGGTATTAATATTATACATAGTTTGTGTTTTGGATGGGATATTCTAGTTTTACATACTTAGTTTTGAATAAGGTATAACTTATTGACCGAGCGTTAGCGAAGGTCTTCGTTTCAGCTGGGGCAAAATGCTTTTTCCCTCACTAGCTCGGAAAGCCGTCTTTTATCCTTTAAAACCATCGGGTAAAAACGCATTTTATCCACTAGTGGGGAAAGTAATTTTTTTTATACCACGTCGGTGGCAATCAAGCATACGGCTCGCCTGATGGTAAGCAGTTACCGTAGCCTATGGACGCCTGCAACACCGGAGATATTACACGCGCGTTGCCGACCCTTTAAAAACCTGTACACTTTTTTGAAGAACCCCATACTCTAGCCCCTCGGGAAAACCCCGGCAGGGAGCTCATTCCACAGCCGAAGCGTACGCGGGAGAAAATTCCTCTTAAACCGCACAGTACGCGATCAATTAGGTGCTAGGGTGTGAGGATGAACACCCTGCCGATGGCGAGCGGTGCGGTGATAGAAAGCGGCCGTTGGCATCATGTCAAACAATTCTTCAGAGCACAGCCCATTGTACAAGCGGTAGAACACACACAAGGAGGCGAAGTCTCTCCTTAGGTTCAATACCGCTTGTGAGTTTGGGATCGTCGACGATTCGTACAGCGCGCCTTTGGACTGAGTCGAAGGGTCCAAGCTGGCATCCAGGTGCTCCTGCCCAAAGGTGACAGCAGTACTCCATATGGGGTCTGACTTGCGATTTATATAGCAGCAGTCTTTGCCTCGGAGTAAAGTATCGCCTCGCTTTATTGAGCACACCGAGTTTTATGGATGCCAGATCAGCCTTCCCTTCCAGGTGGCTACGGAATTGGACGTCACTGGAGATGTCGACACCGAGGATTCCAATACTCCCTGACATGGTAAGGGCTGTGCCTTCGAACTGTGGGACCACAGTAAATGGGGTTTTCTTGGCGGTAAACGCGCAAACTTGTGTCTTAGTGGGGTCGAATCGGACTAAATTGTCCCGGCCCCATTCCGAAACTCTGGATAGAGTGCCCTCAATATCCGACACAAGCTTTTCACGACTCTCCAGCACCACGGAACGAGGGATGTTGGCACGGCCTGCGTAATAGGCATCCCCAGTGACAGTACTGCATAGCAATGAATGTCGTCGATAGACAACATGTGTTTGATGTGCAGCAAAAACAGCGTTGGGGATAGCACAGAGCCTTGCGGAACGCCAGCGTTAATGTCCATGCTATTGGAGCAGCTTCCGTCTACTACGGGTCGTATGCGTCTGCCAGACAAAAAGCAAGCGATCCATTTGCATAAACCCTCCGGCAATCCATAAGATGGTAACATCGACAGGAGACCTCGATGCCAGACCCGATCGAACGCCTTCGCTATATCTAGGCTAACTGCTAATGCCTCACCTTGACTCTCAATGGCCGAGGCCCAGCGGTGAGTGTGATACATAAATGTATTTTACCTCATGTGTTGAGACACTCGCGGGTAAATTACAACTTTGCACCCTTGTATAACAAAGAACGATTTCCCCTCACTAGCTCGGAAAGCCATCTTTTATCCTTTAAAACAAGCGGGTAAAAACGCATTTCATCCACTAGTGGGGAAAGTAATTTGGCCTTGGGGCGTGTTTAAGTAGCTTTTGACAGATAACAAAACGTAAAACGCTCTTAATAATGGTTCGTTCGATATTAATTATCATTAAATAAATGGTTTCAGAATTTAATAAAAAATACCAAATTTAGCTATGTTTCATGATTTTAACTCATAAACCTTAAAATTCCATAAGAAACATTTGTTTTTTTTTATAATAATGTTGAATATAATTCTGAATGCACAAGCTGAGTCGATGCAATTTCAAAACGCATCGTCAGAAATGTCAACATTGTCAACAAATTTTTTACATAATGTTATACTATATTGATGATGATTATAATTAACCTGATGATGATTGTAATGTGTACAAATAAAGATTTATTTTTTTAAAGGGCTGTTTTTTGCATGTTGCACTTTCCTCGCTATAGCGAGGTGAAAAGTTTTGTGTTACACACGGGACACGGGTGCAAATGTACCTATTTTACTTCTTGTGTGTTGAAACACTCGCGGGTAAAATACAACTTTGCACCCTTGTATAACAAATAATAAATTTTCACCACACCAGGGAATTAGAAAAAGAGTTCCGCGTGTAATAATATTAGTTGTAGTTTATTGTGTAAGTTATGTAACACGGCCCAGCTGGTAAAAGCTGGATTGTTTAAAAACTGATGAGAAAGATGCATTTTATCTACATGTGTGGCAAAGTAATCAAATGCAAATTTTGAGTTGTTTCCTTATGTTGGCTGATAGAAATGACTATTATATGTTGATTTTGAATGATAAGTATTTAGTAACATTCATTTTGAATTGATTTGGTTTGATTTTGTTAGATATTTTACAGTTATTATTTTCCTTGTGTTGTTGTGGTGAAAATTTTTGTGTTTCACTCGGTGGCAAAATTTGTTTAACCCTCGTGCCTTGAACCTCTCGCAACGCTCAAGATTCCACTTTTCGAACCACTCGCTACGCTCTTGGTTCAATTTTGCGATCTTTCGCTTGCTCGGATATCAATATTAGCACGAGAGGTTAAACAACAACTTGTAAAACAAATAACTATTGAACATCACTCACCTTTCCGAGAAATCCTGTTACTCCAGTAATAAAAACAGATTTTCCTTCAAAAAAACCTGCCACCGATGTACGCTCATTGGTAGTTGAACCCATATTTAAGTATGCTAATCAGGACAAAATATTCAAAGTCAAATATATACAATATAGCGTATACATATACTAAACATACTTCAATTATGTTGTTGTTAAGAAAAAACAGTACCCAGCAGTGGCAGTTTCACTATATATATAGATACTTGTTATTTCATTACTATTACACACTCATACTAAGTACTTGGTTAGCTATTTGTCAGACTTTATATCATTGCAATGACAATAAAGCCATCAATATTTTTTTTATGTCATATTTCTTTACGACCGACTACAATGGCTTTTACTAGGGTTCAATTTACTAGGAACCCTTATTGTTTTTATTTGTGGTTAAGTAGTTATGCTGCCCTCATAAGCCCGAATAGCGGTATCTCTAAAACAAATGATGTTGAAAATAGAATTTTCAAGATAAAGAATGTATATCTGTGCATTCAATTATGATTTAAAATACCGCTAATTGGCTTATGAAGGCAGTTTGTCTTAGTTTTTTAAGGGTCGGTTGCACCACTTGCACCAAACCGTCTGCCACCGTTAAACTGTTCGCTAAATTTTATTTAGCGACTGTGTTTGGTGCAACTGGCTCTTCTTTTTATTTATTTTCAAGGGACTTAGGCCCACTTGCACCATTCCACTAACCCGGGCTTAACCGGTTAAACCTGGGAGCTACCATGATTACCAGTAGTTGTATGGATTGTTTTATTCCCAACACGGTAATAGCTGCGGGAGCAAAGCGACGTCCTTGGTTTAATCGGCCTTGTAAAGAAGCTACAGTTCGCAAGCAAGCCGCTTACAGGGCTTGGAACAAGGCCGTAGCTAATAAGGATCCGAGCGTTTTTGATGTGAAACGCAAATTAAACGCTGCCTCGAGGTCCAGTAAAAAAGCCATTGGCAGGGCTAAATTCGATTTCGTCGGCAGAATTGGTGACAAGCTAGCGGGCTATCCCTCTGGGAGTCGCGCTTTCTGGTCGCTCGCCAAAGCTGCCGAGGGGAATTTTTGTCAGTCGTCTTTACCACCTCTGCGAAAAGCTGATGGTGATCTGGCCCACTGTGCAAAAGAGAAAGCCGATCTTCTTGGTACTCTTTTTGCCTCGAACTCGACCCTGAACGACCACAATAGCGCCGTGCCGCCCACCATCCCGCGGTGTGCATACTCCATGCCCGGAATCTCATTCACGCAGAGGGATATTCGGCGGGAGTTGCTATCCCTAAACGTTCATAAGTCGAGCGGGCCAGACGGCATTCCAGCACTTGTGCTTAAGCAGTGTGCTCCTGAGTTGTGTCCCATGTCAGCGAGTCTTTTCACACTCTTTAGCAACAAACGGCATGTTCCATTTTAGTGGAAGACGGCCCTTGTGCACCTTGTGCCTAAAAAAGGCGATAGATCGGACCCATCGAATTACAGGCCTATCGCTATTACCTCCCTTTTCTCTAAGGTCATGGAGCGTATATCAACACAAAGCTCCTGAGACACCTAGAAGAACACGACCTGATCAGCGACCGCCAGTATGGTTTTCGCCACGGTCGCTAGACTGGTGATCTTCTAGTGTATCTCACACACCGCTGGGCCTCGGCCATTGAGCGTCAAGGTGAGGCATTGGCAGTTAGCCTAGATATAGCGAAGACGTTAGATCGGGGCTGGCATCGGGGTCTCCTGTCGAAGTTACCATCTTATGGATTGCCAGAGGGACTATGCAAATGGATCGCTAGCTTTTTGTCTGGCAGACGCATACGAGCCGTAGTAGACAGAAGCTGCTGCAATAGCATGGACATTAACGCTGGCGTTCCGCAAGGTTCTGTGCTATCCCCAACGCTGTTTTTGCTGCGCATGCATCGCTAGCAGTTCTACTCAAGACTTGTTAAAAACAGACAGATAAGTACTTTGGAATTGAATACCTAATTTAAGATAAAGTACCCTTCGGCTGAAATCACGAATCTATCCTACAATGTTGACCAATATAGCAAGACCCCTCACAAATAGCTTTTTGGGCCTTCTAGGCTCTTCTAGCTTCATGACCCGTTGATTGAGCCTGCTCATAATCTTAAAAGTCCTGACTGAATGACTCACTTAAATCAACGCCCAGCCCAAACCGTTGGACCTAGAGAGCTGAATTTTGCACAATAGGTAGCTTTTATAACGTTAGTATCCACTAAGAAGGGGGTTTTCAAAATTCATCCCCTAAGGTGGTGAATCAGGGGTTGAAAGTTTGTATGGAGCTCTTTTTTTTTATTGCGGGACTTGAAACTTCGTATAAAGGCATATTATTAAAATACAAGAAAAGTTATTTCAGCGTTTTTAAAAATTCATTCCCTAAATGGGTCAAAAAAGGGTTGAAAGTTTGAATCCATCACAAATACTTTGAAACTTCCTAGAAAGGCATAATAGCCGATTACAAAAAAAAGTAATATTGACGTTTTTGGAAATTCAACCCCTGAGGGGGTTAAAAAGGGGATGAAAGTTTGTCTTAGGGTTCAAATTTTATAATACATATAAATGTTTATTAATTATAATAAAAAAACAAGAAAACCCATTTCAGCGTTTTTAAAAGTTCATCCCCCAAGGTGGTGGAAAGGGGTTGAAATTTTGTATGAAGATCAAATAGTTTTGTGAGTGTGGGACTTGAATCTTTGTATAAAGGCATATTATTAGAATACAAGAAAAGTCATTTCAGCGTTTTTAAAAATTCATTCCTTAAAAGGGTTAAAAAGGGGTTGAAAGTTTGTATAGGGTCCAAATTATATTTTAAGCTAAGAGTTTGAAACTTCGTTGAAAGGTATTTCATTAAAAGAGAAGAAATCTAATTTCAGCGTTTTTGAAAATTCATCCCTTAAGGTGGTGAAAAAGGGGTAGAAAGTTTGTATGGAGATCAAACATTTTTTTAAGTGCGCGACTTGAATCTTTGCATAAAGGCATGTTATTAGAATACAAGAAAAGTGATTTCAGCGTTTTTAAAAATTCATCCCCTAAAGTGGTTAAAAAGGGGTTGAAAGTTTGTCGTGGTCCTAATTTTATTTTAAGCTAGGTACTTCAAACTTTATAGAAAGATATATAATTAAAAGAGAAAAAAACTTCTTTCAGCATTATTGAAAATTCATCCCCCAAGGTGGTAAAAATGGGGTTGAAAGTTTGTATTTAGATCAAATATTTCTTGAGTGCGGGACTTGAATCTTTGTATAAAGTCATATTATTAGAATACAAGAAAAGTAATTTAAGCGTTTTTAAATATTCATCCCCTAAAAGGGTTAAAAAGGGGTTGAAAGTGAATCTATTACAAATGCTTTGAAGATTCCAAAAAAGTTATTTCAACGTAAAAATTCAACCCCTAAAGGGATTAAAAAGGGGATGTAAGTTTATATGTGGTACAAATTTTCTTTTAAGCTAGGAACTTGAAACTTGGTAAAAAGGGCATTATATTAAAATAGACGAAAACTGATTACTTACACCGTTTTTGAAAAGTTTGTATTAATAGTTTCGGGAGAGATTTTTTTTTTAAATAGTGGACTTGTAAATCTTCTAAGAGGGTCGAGAGGGTTTTTTTTTTCAGTTAGGGTCTTGAAACTTCGTAGTTTGTGAAAGACAAATTTCATGCGTTGTATAATTATTAACAAATGATTAACCGTCCCTACTGATATATTTTGCTGCATAATGTTCTATATTATGCTCATGTAGAATATATAACCACCAACATACAAATCCACGCGTAAGAAGTCGCGAGCAACAGCTAGTTTAATGAATAAACAAGTTATTGCGTTACAAACTACCCTCCGATATTTCAGTTTAAAAACATCTAAATACCGAAATATCGAAATAAAACCATGCCCCTGGCCCCTAGCCAGCCATGTGTTGCAAGTTGAATGTAAGAACTTGGCTTCGCTTCGCTCGCTCGTTCGATTGCCTAAGCCAATTAACATAACAGGGAAATAAAATTAACACAATGGTATCATTTAACTCATTAAGACGACCACGATCCCACGCTCGTGGGTCGTGTTTCATACAAAATTCAATCTGCGTTAATTAAGTCACTACACACTATTACGACATAAATATTTTACGTCGTATTATCTACTTTCGAATATTCGTTTGCGCTAAATTAATAGAAAAACTGTTTCATACAGAAATCATGCATAAATCAACGTTATCTTTTCATCAATTTTACGTATGTGTGTGTCAAAAATGTCGTGTACAAATACGTCGCGCCGTCCCGCCGAAGTGCCGTCATGTTTAGTGCATTTTTTGTTGACACTGACACATGGGATTGTGACTTGTCACTTCGATTGTGGAATTTGTGGATTGAAAATGATAGCGACGTCTAAATCAAGTTACAAAAATCATCGGTATTCTGGCGCGCGAAAATCCAGGAAAATTCACTCTCAATTGAAGAGAAATTCATGATGGTGAAGTGTCGTAAGGTACAGTTTCACTCCTTCATTGTACATTGTAATTTTCTCGTGCCGATCTTTTTAGAAAATAATTCTCTCTTCTTCCATAATGCTAGGATAATAAGCAGTGAACAATACCTATATAATGTAATTATTACTGTTTTGGTTGCCGAATAGTCAATGTGTCACTAACTCTAGGTTTTTTAGGTATTGTGTAAAATGAAGAGGCAATCTTGGAAATTAAATTTTTTCCTTCATTAGCCAGAAAAAATCAGGACATCCTCACTGCAATAAAATAAAAACTTTCCTGGGGTTGAAAATGATGGAATATTGTATATGAATGAAAAACACAATTATTACTACCAGGTAAGTAAGTGATAACTTTATTAGAATCCATATTGTTGCATCATCTTTCTTCCTATAACATTAGAGATTTTGTGCTATCATGATATTATTTTTCTTTCAGGTACAGGGACAACTACGGATAACAAATATGAAAAAAATGTTATTTCATTTGTTGTGTGAATCCATCTACACCAACAAGACATCCACTGCTGGACATAGGCCTCCCCAGGGATCTCCACAACGACCTGTCTTGCAAGACCGGCCAAAATATCGAGAAATAAATAATATAAATAAACATGATAAATATCCCATTTTCTATAATAGTTATAATTAGAAGGCCATGCAATGTTGTTACTCACTGTACTTACTTGAATCCAAAAAAATAAAAATATAAAAGTTTTAATTTTATTTTACAATTACTACTTTATTATTAGTACATTACGATACAAGTGCGAAAAGTAGGAAATTGGCAAAGAGTGGCGATAAATTGAAACACGACCGAAGGAAGTGTTTTAATCGACACAAGTTCCGAATTACCTTTTCGCACGTGTATTGTACAACGTTTTACAGTACATAATTATGGCCCTTTACATTTTCGACATATGCACGTATTGTACAGTGTACTAATTACCGCACTAGGGCGGTAACGTATATGTAGCACCATATGTACTAAAAAGTATTTTCCCCTCACTATAGCGAGGAAAGTGCAACATCCACAGGCGTTAGATCATCTTCATCAACTTGAATCACTCATTTTTTTACGATACTATAACAAAAAACTCTGGATATTCTGTACTTTTACGTGAGAAGTTTTTAAGTAAAATTTTTGTTGACAATGTTGACATTTCTGACGTATGAAATGTCAATGATGCGTTTTGAAATTGCATCGACTTAACTTGTGCGTTCAGAATTATATTTAACATAATTATTAAAAAACAAACGTTTATTATGGAATTTTAAGGTTTATGACTTAAAATCATTAAATAAACTAAATCTGGTATTTTTATTAGATTCTCAAACCATTTATTTAATGATAATTAATATCGAACGAACCATTATTATGAGCGTTTTACGTTTTGTTTCTGTCAAGCTACTTAAACACGCTCCATCCAAGGTCAAATTACTTTCCCCACTAGTGGATAAAATGCGTTTTTCCCCGCTTGTTTTAAAGGATAAAAGACGGCTTTCCGAGCTAGTGAGGGGATAAGTATTTTACAGTACATATGGTGCTACTTTCTCGCACTAGTGCGTAAATGAGCATATTTCGTGCATATGTCGAAAGTTTAAAGGGCCATATGTACTGTAAAACGTTGAACGATACACGTGCGAATAGGTAATTCGCAACTCGTGTAGATTTAAAACACTCCCTGCGGTCGTGTTTTAATGTATCGCCACTCGTTTCGAATTTCCTCTTTTCCGCACTTGTATCGTAAATAACTATTACAGTACATATGGTGAAATTTCTCGCCCTAGTGCGTACAGAGCACTTTTCGTGCATATGTCGAAAGTTTAAGGGGCCATATGTACTTTAAAACGTTGTACGATACACGTGCGAATAGGTAATTCGCAACGTGTCGATTTAGAACACTCCCTGCGGTCGTGTTTTAATTTATCGCCACTCGTTTCGAATTTTCTCTTTTCCGCACTTGTATCGTAAATAACTATTTCAAACTGCAAGGGTACGATGATAGATGTCAATTCAATATAATTTTGCAACGTTTGGCATTTTTAGGTTATAAATTGTATGGAGATGAAATCTATCATCGTACCCTTCCAGTTTGAAAAATACTATAGAGGCTGGGCAGTAAGGGATTGCTTTACTTGTAGAACTATATTTAAAGCTTTAAAAAAAACTGATACCTGACAATTACAAACCTGGACTTCCTTGGGCTAGTGCTACTAAGAATCGTCAGTATTCTCCATCCTAATCCTAACATAAAAAGATATCCTAAAATATCGATTCCATCACGTCATGTTTTAGTATCAACAAATTTTCCCAGTTTGCGTGACGTAGTACAAAGTAAAACATCTATACAAAAATATTTGGGACATGTTTTATATATTAGCATCAGGATTCAATATAAATATGCTAGTTATTCTGAGTTGGAAGAACCCAAAAAGGTGAGATTTGTGAAAGTCAGGTTTTCAATATATGTGGCGTTTTCAACCAAACTTATTGTTGTCAATAAGACGCTATTTCCATAAAGCTTCAAAATGAAATCAACCTAATCGACAACCGACAATGTGGTACCTTTTAGTTCAAAACGTCACATATTTTTATAAAACGTTAATAAACTAATTTATTAATAATACTGAATACCTGGGAGACCGAGCTTTGCTCGGAAAACATAAGTGAAAACTCAAAATTTCCCAGAGATAAGACCTAGCTAGATCGAACCCCTTAGAGCAAATTTCATCGAAATCGTTAGAGCCGTTTCCGATATCACTGAAATATGTTTCGGTTATATCGGAATCGGACAAGAATTCGAATAAGAAAAGGTATAAGAAAGATAAGATAACACAAAAAGGACAAAAAAAAGTACCCCTGTCGTACCAGTCTTAAACCCGAATCCTCTTACACGTATTTCCCCGAACATACCGCAACGCCATTGCAGCATACTTACACTGCATGAAATTGTCTACTACAAGCATTACGGAAACACTGTTTGCATGTGTGAGTAATAGTAGGAAATAGCATGACAGAAACACTGTCGACATTAAAGGTGGTTTTTGCACAATGAAGTATTCAATGTTTATTATAATAGTTCAATATTTATGTAAAGAGTGCGCTAAACATACTTTTAAGTATACAGATACCAACACTATTCCACAAAAAAATAAAACCTGAAAATTTGCGAAAGTGACGCCATCTAGCGGGGTTTAAGCTTTGGGTAACCTAGTCGAACCACCTTAAGGCTAATTACAGACCTGTGTTACAGGCAATATAACATATAAAATTTTCTTACAATTCACCCAACAATCTTCGATTGACACGTTATTAGTATTATGTATATTACTATAGCCACTATAGGTTCTATAAATTGTAAATACAGATGTGAATCACGACGAAAAAATCAACGATGATCAACTCTGGCCAACGTGGGATTCGAACCCACATCCTTGGACTGCCGATCCAAAATTCCAAATGGTAACGCATTACAAGTAGATCGGCAGTCCAAGGATGTGGGTTCATGTCCCATGCACGTTGGCCAGAGTTGATCCTCGTTGATTTTTAGGGTTCCATACCTCAAAAGGAAAAAGATTTTCACAATGAGCTCTTTCATTTGATATGTAACACGATATAGTTTGACCTTTATTTTTTAATTTTCTCATTTACCCCCCAAAAGTGGCACCCGTGTTTAAAATTAATTTGTTTACGTTACATGTCCATCTTTGGGTTACAAACTTACATATGTGTATTTCAACTTAATTGGTCCAGTCGTTTTGGAGAAAATAGGCTGTGACATACGGACAGACAGACAGACAGACGCACGAGTGATCCTATAAGGGTTCCGTTTTTTCCTTTTGAGGTACGGAACCCTAAAAAGGAAAAACTATTTACATTTTTATAGGTTGTTTGGTTAGATGACATTAGGTTAGATAAAGGTACATCTTAAAGACACACAAAAAAATAAAACTTCATTTAAGATAATCATGAAGTAAACATGTTTTAGGTAGGTATCTGATGATTAGATTCTTAAGAATTCTGATCCAATCTACTTTTTTTATTCCAAAGAAATTATGCTTTAACAGTACTCAACTCACTGTGCGAATCTGACAGGACAATTCGAACGTGCACCTGATATTAAACCGATATTTGAATAATATTAATTATACAATTTGTATGTTAGTATCTATTCATTCGCGTTCATCTTGCAGTAAGATCCTTATACATACTAGTCTAGTAGGGTAAACCCTCCAGTGAATGAACATCCCCCAGTGAATGAACAAATTCACGTTTTTTGTCTAAAATAAGAAATATAGCAATTTTTACCACTTGTCGTATGTTTTTTCTTATAAACAACTATATTTCCTATGCAATGGTAATCCGTGATAAATTTATTTTCAACCAGTTTGAATGTGACTGGCGTTTGAAGTTTACGTGTTTCTGGTTTTGAAGTTTTGTATGGAAAAATTAGATCCCAGATAAGAACAGTGTACGTTTGGAGCAACATATGAAGTGCTTATTTAATGTTTACCCGTACAAAGTTTAGTTATTTGGATAGATTAAGAGTTAAACCTTCTATTTAGGTATCCTTGCCTCCCGCTTGAACCACATATGAGATAACACCCTTGTAACTCAGCCCTAATTAAGGGAATTTATCAACTTGCAGCGCCATCTAACGCGCCACTCAAGTACTAATGTCGCCCGGTTGCTAGCGCTCGGCTGCTTTCTCGTCAGTACGCTTTTGTAACTCAGCCGAGCAACATGTTTACAAAGCAAATTTACAAAGCAAGTTTAAAAAAGATCGAGAAATTTCAAATCGTGAAAATGTTTTGAATACCTTCGACTTCGTGACATTCTGCTCGGTGCCCATGGCCCAGCGACGAGACGCAGTGACCTTCCTATACTTCCCGTGTGACGACATGGCGTCGTCCCTTGAGACGACATGGCGTCGTCCCGTGAGACGACATAGCGTCGTCCCGTGAGGCGACGTAACGTCGTCCCGTGAGACGACAAAGCGTCGTCCCGTGAGACGACATAGCGTCGTCCCGTGAGGCGACGTAACGTCGTCCCGTGAGACAGGTTTTGATAGTCTTTTTGGGGATACTAAAGCATCTCCTGTATCCTCTTCTAATGTTGACTATAGTCTATAGCTACAAAATAGCGGCCTGTCACAAAGCGAAACCTTTGCGCTAGTCTAGAAATTATATATATTTCAAAACGTCTACTAAGTAGCTGTCACACAGAGACCACCGAACTAAGAGTAACACGTAGAAAACATACCTTCTATCACATTCCGTTCAAAAGGCCGAACTAACAAAAGCATTTATAATGCTCTATTCACATCAATCAGATAGAAACTTGTGAACTCAGCTTCAAATGCTGTAAGTAAAGAGCTCCACTTTGGAAAATTATCTTAGCAGCGGGTTTTAAATCATAATACGTTGACCGCAAACGTTATAGTTAATAACTATCGGAAACGGAATGGTATTTGTAGGAGGTGCTTTCACAGAATGACTAAAAGGACTACAATACTAATTTAGTATGGCCTTCCGCATTGTTACCCATGATTGATCAATAGAAGTGGAAACATGGTTTCGTTAGTGGTAGATGTTATATTTCTGACGAAGCTTCCCTTTATGTAAATAAAGAAAGAATTTATGAAAAGATTTTTCGGTAGTTCAGTTAGAGTGGACTTACTGATCCTGTGTACCGAAAAATCACGAATTAAATTAGTGAAGCCGACTAAGGGAACTAAACCGTCGAACCAACAGCCACGGTCCACGGCTTTGTATCTAAATGAACTTGGAAGTCTTTAACTCAAACGACTACACATGAGAAAACAATAAAACTCGTTAATTGCTCCGAGGGTTTGTTTGATTTTCTAATAAGACAAATAAATGAAATCACTTCAAAAACTTTGAAACCATGTGGACTGCGGGGCAAGCCATTATTATGTACATACAAAGGTACAACGTACGCAAACGTACATACAAGAGTAATATTTGCAGGCAGTCACCGATAGCAGATACCTGATTCGAAAAGAGCACGGATCGGAAATACAAACCCTTCTTTCGATTTCTAGATGAGATGTTTCCCTTCCAGATAACGAAGTAGTCACATGCTTTTACAAAATAACATACGGCATTTTAGGCCAAAGGCACCCAAATTCAAGATAATATGTAATAAATAAATAAATAAAAAAAAAAAACATTTATTTCGGACAATAATACAATCCATATTTTGTTAGTTACAAATATACTTAAATTACTATGTTAGTACCTAAACTAAGATAATATAACTAAGGTTCTTAGAGGAATACCCGAAAGAGAACATCCTTAAAAAGACGAGTCAACTAGGTCAAATCCCAAATAGATACCAGTGCATGGAATCAGAGGCTTGATAATAACGTTAGAACGCTCATCAAAGGATCGCGCAAGATCTAAGCCGAATATGATTCTAGTAGTGTCTCATGACTACAATATGCTCGCCGGTTAAATGGAGTGCAATATACTCTAAAAATCAACACTAGTTCTGTTGTCATTGCCAGATCTAAGTACTACAAGCTTAACTGAAAGGTGGAAATCCAGGGCTTACAGCAGTCCAGGGCTTACAGCATACTGTTGTAACAGGTCTCGTATGGCATGTACTCGCAATTGTAAACATCATCGTCAATGCAATCAAGTAGTGTTGTAGGTTTGTAGTACCCTACAAAATCATTGTGTCTTGGATATAGGGCAGACGCGCTGCTAATCGAATTACAGCATTACTTGTGAAGACAACTACAATTCATATATTTATATATTCATGATACATTCATTAAATATACTAAATATGAGATGTCTAGATATATATCAGCTTTACGTCAACGAAGTGACAAATAATATGTCGCAGAAAGGCCTAGATCATCAAATAATTGTCTATTTGGGGGCATCATGATGACTTTACGTCAACGAAGTGACAAATAATATGTCGCAGAAAGGCCTAGATCATCAAATAATTGTCTATTTGGGGGCATCATGATGACTGATTAGTCCTAGGGTTCCTTCAAGATAATAAAAACAGTCTAAATTCAACTGATACACAAAGTTCAAAGTCTTTTTATTTGTGAGTATATGTCAAACTGATTACAGGGGCGGTAAATAAATATTTGTAGCACTATACTCTGCCTGATGGCACTATTGCATGAACGTCAATAAACAACATACAACTTCCCCTTGCATTGCTAAATCTCTAATCAAAATTAATATTTGGTAATGAATGCATCTACACGCGTCAAGGGTCAACAGGAACTGTGCCACGGCACCACACGCGTGACGGCGCTAGCGCAGCACTTGAGATTAGATGACGTTATGAAGCTCGACCCGTGGTTTGTGCGGTGGGTTCCCTACATAAACAAATAATACTGTAATGTAATGTAATTTGTCTTAGTCTCACGAAAGTTTCGCAATTGGTTTTAATAGGTTGCACTACAATCTAAAGTGGATATTTTCACCTCGTCTATTCTTATTCAAGAAGTCTTCCGTGGCCAGTCAAGAGGTGTTTACGCTCTTATTAGAAGATCGTATGTATAGGTACGAAAGCACAAAAAAAAAACACAAAGTGTGCTAAGACTAACAATAAACTTGTACAATCCACTACCAGCGCGCGAACTGTGGCGAACCTCTTTGGTCGGCTTACGTCCGCCTGCGAACGCAGGCCGCTAAACCGATTATGTACTTCTCGTTTATCAAAAACTGACTGATGTAAAATATTGTTCTTTGATTTGTCACAAGAAAATATAATTAGTTTTCTTTCTTATTTGTTGATTGATTATTTATTTATACCAAAAATAGAAGTCCCACAGAACCATAAAATCTTCATTTTGGGAATCAATTCGCCACCAGAAAGAGTGAACGTTAAACAACCTAAAATTACAAACCTAAAGATTATAGGTGAACGCATTGGAATGATTCAATGATTAAAATATCTTCTAAAATATTCTACTTGGTAGACGTATCTTCAGATAAAGTAAGTATCATGGAGAGATGCCATCCACAACAACTGGAGTTGTCAGCATCACTTTAAATTTACAATCATCGCCACCATACGATTGTCACCTGCGTGTCAGTACTCAGTAATTCTGTTCATTCGCCATTTGTTACATTCGCTTGCATGACTGTCAAGTATATAATATAAGCTCAGTTGAAGCGGTACCAGCCTAATGGCATGTTTTCAGTTATCTGTGGATAGTAAATTTAGCAGCATAATTGACACTTAAAATAAGTAGGAGCCTACCATTTCATATAAGAATTATTAACTATTCATAGCTTAACATTAATATGGTTGTTTTTAAAGCAACCCTCACCTAAAACCAATCAATAAGGATGTATTATCGGCTCAGTTGAAACTACTACTAGCTGAGAGTTGTTACTAGATAGTAAAGTGCTAAATCGTGAACTGATGTATTTTCTTCTTCATTTTCTGACGCTACTTTCAGGCAGAGCAGTACTCGATTTGAAATAAAATTCAATTATTTCCGCAAATAAACACATTATGTAGGTATACATATAATTTTCAACACATTTACGGAATTTGTTGTCATTATGTAGTGGGCTATGTACAAATGAAGCCGGTATAGTAAATAACTATTAATGTCTAAAAATACAAACATTTGGTTATTCGTGCATATTAAAATACATATTACATTACATCTGACCTATACTTACCAATTTACATTTAATTGATAGAAAATAATATTGTCTTCGGTTACCGCGATAGTTACTCATGAAATAAAACTATGAAAAATGCAATACCCCTCTACAGACTGCAGGAGTGTACAGGCTGGACCGTGAGTGTGGCCTATCATATGTCGGGCAGACGAAACGGAGCATTTCCACTCGGGTGAAGGAACACATAGCTGATGTCAAGCACCGTCGACCTAGGTCTGCTGTCTGTGAGCATGTCATGGATAAAGCCAATCACTCAATCAAGTTTGATAAGCCTCTGGTTCTTGCCAAGGAGAAGCGTTACATACCCAGAATGCTGCGCGAGGCCATTGAGATTAAGAAATATCCAAACTTTAATAGGGAAGATGGCTTTTCTCTACCACCAGCTTGGGATCCTGTAGTCCACCTGATAAAGGAGCAAGCGAGACATAGACTGTGAGACCGTAGTGTTGGATGATGCTGGACATTCTGATGTTTTGAAAAGATGTGTCCCGCCGAGTTTGTTGCCGGTCCCATATTGGGATACCCTCCTACAATTTAGGAGGGAATTAAATCTTCTCGGGTCCGTGGTGTAGGGTTGGAGCCGGCATAGTTTTTTTATCGCGTATATATATATATCTTTACTTGAAAAATAATTATAGTGTATAACTAGCCTTATGAACCGATTTTGCATGTACAACCAGCCTTAAAGTTTGTAGTCTATGATTGTTCATTATTTTAGTATGTGGGTATTTTTGCATTTTGTAATTTTTCCTCAGTCACCCGTTGACCACGAACGCTGTAAAGAGTTCGAAACGTCGGGATGTATTATAAATTCAATATACGCGATATAATCCGTTTTCATAGTTTTATTTCATGATAGAAAATACTTTAAATCAGAGAGGACCCAGGGATTTTTCAATTAGTTACGAATTGAAACGACGAAAAGATTTTTGGATGGATCGGCAGTTCTATATTTCATTGTGTTAAGCAGTAGACAAGTAGTATTCTTTTTTTTGTAAAATAATAATTATCATTACATTATACAACATAACCTATTTATCCTTTTCACTTAGTGGGGTGTTGTAAGGAAAGCATCAGAGGTAGTGTGAACGGGTTTGATATAAAACTCACTTGATGGGGTTCACTTTGCAAGCATCACAGCTCGCGTAGCTACAGATGTGATTCAGCATACTTACATAGTCGCAATGAATAACTTTAGTTATATTGCCAGTCAGTGCTAACGATTGTCGTATCTATCGATAATTACAAATGAGGAAATTCTAGTCATTAAGGTTTGACGCAAACAATCTTTTAGTACAGTTTAAACAATTTTTCAAGCCGATATTCTTATTATGTGATTTTTGCATTAATATTATCACTATCAGTCACAGTACGCTCGGGCCAGCGCCGGCAGAGGTTTAAACACGTCTCATATGTGGTTCAAGCGGGAGGCAAGGATACCTAAATAGAACCGTTTTTCCCCGGAAGGGTAAAAAACGGATATTTAGGTTCCTGCCGAAGCTTGAACCACGCCTAAGGGCCTTGCCGGATTATATATATGGTACGGACGAGAAAGCAGCCGAGCGCTAGCAACCGGGCGACATTAGTACTTGAGTGGCGCGTTAGATGGCGCTGCAAGTTGATAAATTCCCTTAATTAGGGCTGAGTTACAAGGGTGTTATCTCATATGTGGTTCAAGCTTCGGCAGGAACCTAAATATCCGTTTTTTACCCTTCGGGGGAAAAACGGTTCTATAAATGCACACTTTGTCGGCGTATTATGCGATTAAGTCTTTATGTTTTAGAGTTCCATTACTGGCTTATCAAATGTTCTGAAACCAGTAAATGAACGGTGTGTTCATTCACTGGTGTCGTCTAGATTTCATATTTTTTCTAAATTTATATGTAAACGAAATGGAATTGAGTTTGTTTTTTGTGATTCTGCATAGAAAACGATTCTGATTCATTCAGCCAGTATTGGAACAAACCAAATTTCTATAGTCCATTTACTAGATTTTTCATGCCTATGTATGAACAGTACAAAATTTGGCTTGTTCATTCATTGGGTTTCTACTAATTCTATGTATGAACAATGTAACCACGAACAACGGAATGAAAAGTCTATTATTTTAAGCATTATTTGCTGAGCCTGACCTTTTCCATCAAAATATGCACGTTGTGAGAAAGAGAATGAGAGAATGAGAATGAGAAATTTATTGATAAAATTATGAATAATTTTACACGTCACACAGCATACACATCATTATTACAATAATACATAATAGAGGTAATTATCACAATATTAAATTATTCAGTTATTTTACATTGTTTTAATTTATTTTTTGAAATTACATCAGTTTGGGACATCAGCAGTTCTGAATATAAATTCGTTTATTGTGTAACAAGCTAAACAAATTAGCATTTTTTTAAGTTTGTTTACAAATATTGCCTCACTAGCTGAGTCAATGACCTCTTTCGGAAGGGTGTTAAAGATCCTTACACCCATGACACCGAGTGACTTCCGAGCCTGTTGTTTCTTGTTTTAAATATTGATCTCTTTTTCTTATTAATATGTAACAGATTTCTGTGTTATTGGTGAATAACCATGATTTTATTACATTCTTATATATTTAATATCAAATAGAGGGGATAAAAAGATATGAACGCTTTCGCTATACCTACTAGAATTGAGCTGGAAACGGGTTTTGTGTTTAAATGTCTTTTTAATGATGATTAAAAAGATCGAAATTATGTTCATTCACTGGATTTTGCGGTGTTCATTCACTAGTTTTCATGTTCAATCATTAGGTTTTTGGGTACTTTTTGATAAATAATGTTATAACTCAAAAACTATGAAAGTAATAAAAAATCGCAGAAATTACTTTCTTAATTATTAAATGAGGGTTGATTAAATTGCAATTAATTATTCAAATTATTAATGAATGCTGAGAAATGATTTTTCAAACTTGGATAATTGCTTAATTGTTCATTCACTGGAGGTCTTACCCTATACCTATTTTAGGTACCTAACCCGGTCCGTCCATCGGTTAAGGGACTTCCAATCTAAGATATCTTAAGCCATCCACTTTTCCAACCGCTGCCCGCTTATATCTAAGTTTCTGGTTTACGACGGGCTATGTGTCAGAAATAACTGAGAAAACTTATATAGCAGATGGCGGACAATCTTGTCCAGATCCCAATATGCTTTAGAGGAAAGGGGTCGGTTGCTTCTCCATACAAACTTAGTCCTCATTTTCCTCTCTGGATATTGACATTATGGAATATATTTTTGCATAATTTAATGTATATTAACCATAGCTATCATACGTTTGACTGTTTTAGATTTTTTGATTATTGTAAAAATTAGAAGCGAAAAACAGATTTTATGACTCGTGATGTCGTGATTGATATACAACCTATTGTGTTAAAACATTTTCAATAATATTAATCAGAGGATAATGACGACTACGTTTGTATGAAAAGTTGATGAAAAGGCGATTTCGCGCGGGTCCTCCACTTTCGTCTTAACAATGAACATGTTTACTGTCCTCTTTGCCGCAATTGGAATCCCCAAAAACATTATCACTTAAAATGTTGCCAAGACGAATGTTGTACATAAGGCTTGCACTGTCAAAAAGTTATCAGATCACATGTAGAGCCAAGCTTCTAACTACAAGCCCTAACTTCACAAACTCTACACCTTGGTCAAAATATGTGGCTTGATAAAATATTTTGTAAACTATAAATACCACAAACTAAATTGGAGATAAGTGTACCTGTAAAAAATTAATAATTATATTCACTCAGTAATAAAGGGTCGCCGATCACGATATTTAAAAAATGTTGGGACCGTGACAAACGATGCCCTAGAGACTAAGTCGCGTACAAAAGCTAAACCTGCAAAATATAATTAACATCAGCCAGCGCTGAGAGGAGCAAAGGTCATTAGGTGAACAAACCCGACCCCTAACCTTCTCTCGTAATCAAATCCAGGGTCGGTTAAAAGGTTTCAACTACCCTTACCCATCTACAGATTCGAGAGCCAATGAAACGTAGTTTCGCCCGAGACAAACACTTAGCTGCCGACCGAATACGCTACACTTAACGCTTTTAGGTAGCTAATTAGTCACGTGTCTAAATACCTACCTACCTAGCCTTAAAAAAACTATAAGTAATTGTTCAGGAACGTGTCTGTAGGAACTCTTGGTGGCGCTGGACATTACGCTGCATATGATGGATACTTTTTAAGTAACTTAGCTTTTTTTAAATTCGAGTATGTTTGTCGCTTTCTCGAAGCCCCTCGTATATTCACCTTGACACTGTGCTAGAGATTGAAATAACCCTTTAAGTATGTACAAAATCAAACTAATGTCTTTTATACATGCATATGTATGTGAATAATGTCAGAAATGTTTTAACAGGAGGAGGAAAGTTGATTAATAGATCTAATATTATCCCCTTATCAAGATATATACATACCTACCGAACTGGATTTAACCATGCACAAAGAGCATCCATGCGGCAATATCGGACGAATGTAAAAGTTCATCGGATGGACGGAGCAAATAAATCGGCTCACCACGTATATAGTAAGGGTAAGTAGGCGCATTGAGTATGCACTTTTGTCTCAGGCGATGCCGCTTGGCACGATTGTTTCTCATGTCAAACAAAGCTGATTTGGCCCGGTAGCCACGAGATCGTACCATGCATAACAAACATTTAAAGCGCGTGGCGGTGACGATTTCCATACAAATGGAACTATGCCCAAAGTTCAAGATTAATAATGTTTGAGACAACTTTCAAAGTATTATTAAAACAAAAGGAAAGTTTTGGTATCGTTGCATCTACGATTTCGTTATCTGTCATTTAAAGCGGGAATTTCGATATTGCATATTAGTTTTTCAAAATGAATGATCAGAATATGAAGCATTTGCTAATAGGATTATTCAGAATTGCCTTTATTTTACGAGTCTCATACTAAAAAGGATATAGTTAAACACTTTCTTTCTTCAAGGAAAAGCTAGACAAACTAGTATATATATAGACTTTATGAAGAAACGGGTGAGGTTAGTTTTAAGAAGGTTCCGGTTAGAAATAGGACAATCATCGAAATATAAACCGAGTTAAATCTATCTTTGATAACACTACTTTAACGTCCGTCAGAGTGGCAGCGGATAAATTAAAAGTATCAAAGTCGTCTGTCGCCAGAATGATAAAAGAACGAACTGGGTTTAAAACCATATGTGCAACAAACTGCTTCTAGATATGTAAAGGACCAAGAGGAACATGCCAAAAGGGGTAACCAATAAGTTTATAAAAGTTAGCTGAATAAAATACTCAAAGATTTATTGACGATTGAACCTATGTTCCGGCTAAATCCCAATGATGTTCATGAAGGACACATTTCCGTAAAACCATTCATTAATTTCCATTCAGTCCAAACCACCACCAGTAGGACCAAAAAATTATACCAAAAGCCAATTTTTTTACGATATACTTTGTATGACCAAACGAGACGGCTGCAAAATCAGGAACAGCCGTAAAGGGGCCCACTGACTATCAGTCTGCCGGACGATACCGGCCTGTCAGTTGTTCGGGACTGTCATAATTTTGTTCTAACTGACAGGCCGATATCGTCCGGCGGACTGATAGTCGGTGTGACTGGCCGCGAACAATCTAAGATAATTAAAAAAAATAAGTTGTCGTGGGAGCAATAGAAATATTATAATGAGTGCAAAAGAGCAAGTAATAGCTAACATACATCAATCAGTGTGACATATGTGTCATATATATGGCATAATCTGTGGCAATGACACTTAGAACATGGCGTCAAGAAATACATTTTCGTGAGCTTAATAAACTATCTTTTATTTAACACAAATCTGATATTTCATATAAAACATGGTGTCAGGTGAAAACAGAGAATAACAAGAAACCTAAGTGGTAAATATATAAGTCTTAGTGAAGAAAATAAAACCTTTGTGGACCAGGCAAAGGGGAGAATGATACGCCCGTATTAACCCTGGGGTTGCAGCCTCCTAAAGGATACAAAATTGAAGATGCGGAGGCTTGGAAAAAATATAAACAATTATTCAATTTATACATACAGGCCACGGAGTTGGAACAGGGGACAGACGAAAAAAGGTGGCGATTTTCTTAACCTGCGCGGGAGAAGATATTTTAGAGATTTACAATGGTATGAGTGGCAATTCTACATTAAAATGGGTTGGGTTGCTTGGAAAGTTTGACGAACATTTTAACAACAAAACTAACACCGTCGTGAACAGCTACAGATTTTATAATTTACGACAAGAGCCAGATGAACCGGTGGAACGATTTGTTTTAAGATTAAAAAATGCTGCCAAAACATGCAACTTCAAAGAAGAAGACAGAATGGTAAGAGACATGCTGGTGATAGGGGTAAGAGAAGCAAGTATTAAAGAGAGATTGCTGCGAGAAAAAGAACTGAGTTTAGACACTGCAGTGGAATTGTGCAAGGCTGCTGAGTACAGCAAGAAAAATGTAAAAGAGCTGGAAGAAAAAGTACAGTCAGTAAATATGGATGTACATATTATGCAGGGTACCACAGCTCCACAAGTTATTGAAAAATTATGTGAGACGTTTGCTTTTATAGGGATACCAGCCGAATTAGTTAGTGACAATGGTCCACCCTTTAACTCGAGGGAATTTGTAAGTTTTTTAAAAGCTAATGGATGTGAAGCACTCAAGACTCCTCAATACCACCCTCAATCCAATGGATTAGCGGAACGGACCGTTTATACCATTAAAAAATTCTTACTTCGATTAGAGAACCTTAATCCTAAGTTATCTAGAGAAGTACGTTTGCAGAACTTCCTTTTTACTTACAGGAACTCACCTAATGCAACTGGAATGTCGCCTAATGAAATTTTATTTAAACAAAAACCTAGAACCAGATTTGATTAAATGAAGCCACATAATATAATTTCTAGAAAATCTCATAAAGAAAATAGAGAGCAAGTATTAATTAACTTTAAGGTTGGGGATAGAGTATGGTGCAAGGAGTTGAGTAAAGGAAAGGGTTGGGTCAAAGGACTTGTTTTCAAGCAATTGAGTGCTGTTAGGTATGTAGTAAATGTTGAGGGTATTCTTAAATATTACCATGCGTCCTCCCTGAGGCCTTGTTTTAGCCCAAATGTAGAATACGAATCAGACATACCTGTAGAAAATGAAACAAGTCCTGAAACTTTGAGTGAGGAGCCATCAGGTCAGCCTTTTACCGAGGAGAATTTTGATAATAGAGAAGCACCTCTAGATTCCGACTACAATAGTGAAAACGCTAGAAGTGCAGTACCAGAGTGTAGTCCAGCTGCTAAAGAAGAGGAAGAGGGAAGGGACGTTAATGTGGAGCCTGTGGAGGTAACAGCCAGCCCAACGTTAAGAAGGTCAGCTAGACCGCGAAGAGCGCCGGATAGGTTAAATTTGTAATTAAGTTTTCATATAAACTTCTTTTGTAATTAAGTAAACTTTTGAAAAAGGGGACTGTTACCGCTCGATTTTATGTCATCTGTGATTAGAATGATTATGGAGTAAAAGTAAGCATTTTCCCTAAGTTGTGTTTTATTTAAAAACTTATTACAATGAAGCAACCATTTTCGTTGCTCTTCGCTGTACCTTTTCCAGCAATGTGATGTCCTTTTTAAAGTAGGGGGACCATATCTGAAAAGCATACTCAAGTAAAGGGCGAAGTTATGACTTGTATATTCTAATAAATAGGTCCTTAGTAATTACATGGAATGCTTTCCGGATCATATACAGCATAGAATTTGCTCTCTTGGTGATTTTAGTGATATGCGTGTCCCATTTCAAGTTTTGTGAAACAATGATGCCCAGATCTCTTTGACTAGCTACTGCTTGAAGGGGAACAGAGTCAATGTGGTAATTTAGTTTAGGGTTTGTATTACCTATGTGTAGAACTGTGCACTTGTCAGCATTTAGTGATATGAGCCAGTCTTTAGTCCACTGAATTATGCGATCTAAATCACTCTGGATAATATTATGAGTTACTAATGGATTACCCATAACTTTGGTGTCATCAGCAAATATTGACAGTTCCGACTGTACTACACTCTTCAAATCTGTTATAAATATGCCAAACAGGATTGGTCCAAGCACTGATCCCTGAGGAACACCACTATAGACGTTGTGTGCATTCGATAGAGTTTCCCCTACTCTTACTTTAAATATCCTGTGGGTTAGAAAGTCCGATATCCATTCAAGGAGCTGACCACGAATCCCAAAGCGCTCCAATTTCGCAATAAGCCTTCGAATACGTACACGATCAAATGCCTTTTCGTAGTCTAAATATATGACGTCCGTAGGCTGACGATTGTCCCAGTCACGTGTCCACTTATCAAGACATACAAGAAGATTTGTCACTGTGGATCTTTTTGGTATGAAGCCATGCTGCTTGTTGATAATTACATTCTCTTTACTTATGAAATTTCGCAATTCAGTGACTATAATTTTTTCCATGGTTTTGCAGACTATACTTGTGAGGCTGATCTGACGATAGTTAGCAGCAACGAACTTATCACCCTTCTTGTATATGGGAGTGACATGTGCTTCCTTCCAGTCTCGAGGTAGGGTTCCATTCTTGAGGGATAAACTCATTATATAAGCCAGCTCATGGACAAGCACGCTACTGCACTTTTTAAGAAAAATAGAGGGTAGAGTATCCGGGCCCATTGAGGTGGAGTCGCTAAATGTTGCTAACGTTTTTGCCACGTTCTCAGACGTGAAGCATACTGATTCGATTGAATTTTCTACACGAGGCATCTGAACGTCCGGAATGTCCATGTGTGCTGGTTCACGAACAAAGGATTTCTCAAATTGATGAGCAAAAAGCTCGGCAGCAACTTTCTGATCGTTCGTGATATCCCCTTTCTCATCTCTCAGTGAAGGAGGCACGGATACCTCAGAGGATAGCTGCTTACGAATGTAACTATAAAACGATTTTGGACCGCAGTTCACTACTCCTCTTTCAAATTCAGCTCTTAATTTTCTGACTAGTGTCACCAGTTTATTATTTTCAGCTCTATATGCTTTATATGATTTTTCACAGCCATTTGATTTATACTCTTTCCAAAGTTTTAATTTATTTTCGACCTGTTCTAGTACTTGCTTTGTTATCCATGGTTTATTTACATTTATCTTTTTGTTTTTAGTTGACAATGGTACATGGGCCTCGATAGCAGTGTGTGATTTTGACCTAAATTGTTTCCAAGCTTCGTCGATGTTGACCGTGTCTGTGCAATCTGATGTGTTTATAGTGTTCATAATTTCCTGACAATCAGCTTTAAAAAAGTTTCTTCTTACTTGTTGCGTACAGGTACTTCTGTTTGATTTTAGCTCAATCTGTAATGTTGCTAGGAGTACTAGGTGGTCGCTTTTTCCTATATTAGGGTAGTATTGTACTTTAGTACAAAGGTTTTCTTCGTTGCACATAATTAGGTCAAGTAAAGATTCCTCGCTATTTCGCTTCCTTGTTATTTCGGTCACTAGTTGGTTTAGGTTACTGTTTACAAACATATCAAGAAAGTTAGCATGTAGCGTATTGTACTTATCGGTATCAACATCATCCAACGGCCACTTGAGGTCAGGCAAGTTAAAATCACCCATTATTATCAAAGGGTTGGGATCCATAGAAGCTTGATTAATTGTTTCAAATAATATTCTATCAGTTTCTTCAGACGTGTAATGTGTTGGGCGATATATTCCTGCAATTGTAATTGTATAACTTTCATATTTCAATTTTAGCCACAATGCCTCGACCGGGGGGTGAGAGATATAAATCGGGTGCGGGATTAGTTGTATGGGTCTGCCGTAAAGCGTATGAGATATGTATATAGAGACTCCTCCCCAGCCCGTTCCTTTAATTCTATCATGTCTGTATAAAGCATATCCTTTAATATCTACCAAACTATCACCTATGGTTTTAAGTGTGTTTCAGTAATGATGATACAAGTTGGTTTCAATCTATTAACTTCTATAATAAGCAAATCTCGTTTAGCCGTTAGGGATGCCAAGTTCGTATATAAGAATGTAAATTCTAATATCCCAGTATTATTAGTTATAACTTTTTTGAACTAACAATCTTTGAGGAATTATTCACATATTTTATAGTCAAGTCGGTTTCGCCACTATCGATTCTGCGTTGTAATTCCTCACGCAACTTGTTCAAATAGTCCCGCTGATAGGGTGTTTGATCATTTTTGGCGGACACGTTGTTCGGGAGCTTACTGTTATTTTTCAAAACCTTAAGGGCAGCTTTTTTATTGGTGAAAATGACTTTGAGTGGGCGAGCCACGGCGTCAGCTCTGGGTTTACCTAGACGGATTACGGCCACCGGCACCTCTGCCTCCGGCACGCCTGTCAGAGCTGCTTGGTCCTGTGATAAATCATGTGCAACACGTACCTCCTTGTCCCGGGCGACGTCGCCAGTCTGCCGCGAACACTCACCAATACCAAACATAATAACGTTCGCACTGCGTTTTTTCCTCTCTGCTAACTCTGCTAAAATGCACTCCATGCTTGAACCTTCACTTTGTTTGCTTTTCAGGTCCTCAATTTCAATTTTCAGTTGGGTCACCATATTCCTTAAAGACGGCAGAGAATTGAGCACGAGTTATTGTGTATGTACCAAACTAATGTAATTTGTTTAAACCACGCTCATTGTTTATTACAATTACTCTAGAATTATCATATTTCCGGGCATGAATTTTGCAGTGCTTCACCCAAATATAAAAATAGCCTTTTAGTTTCAGCGAACTTTTAGTTAGTGTCTAAAGTTTCTTATTTTCGGGGGTCAGGTGGTCATTAATAAACACTCTGCTCGTTGCCTGGGAAGCCAATTTCTCCAGCGGATCTATGAATAAGAATTTAAGAACTAATATTGTTGCTGCACATGTGCGAACTTGACGAGTGCGCGCACTGGACTGGACTGAATCGCCGGAACTTAACACCCTTCGTCCAAAACGTCTCCTACTATGCTTTAACTTTACACGCGTTTATACGCTTTTTGTCCGCAGAAATATCGAAATCAAGCTCCAACCGTATCGTGTCGATCCTGGGCCTGTTCGAGCTGTCAGTGGGAGTAGCGCCGCGGGCCGAGGGCGCGTCGGAGCTGGCCGCCGCGCAGCTGGCCGTGCAACACGTCAACCGGCGCGGGCTACTGCCCGGGTACAAGCTGCACCTCTTCACCAACGACACCAAAGTAAGACCATCGTGCCAATCCCGGGCCTGTTCGGTCCCGAGGGTGAACGTCAAAGTAAGGTTTTGGCATAGATAGGCACATTAAAAAGAAAAAAACTAATTTAATTTTATCATGAATTAAAGTAAGGTATTTTAAAACTTCATCCGAAACCACTTATTGACTTTCGAAGGTCGACGTCACATACTTAAGTACTTATCCCCAAATAGAGAACCCGAAGCCGCCAACTGGCGCGAATTTGTACTTTTAGGTACGTAACTAGCTACCTACCTTCAAAAACCTGACATCTGGGTTCGACCTAAAACTAACTTATGACTTTACGTCAGTTCGAGATATTTCGGGTTGGAATATGTTTTAAATACTTACTCTGAAGGCAGTTTAAATATTTTGTTATATTTATAAACAATAGCCATTATAACATTAGGATGACCATTTCTTTCTGTAGTAGGTAGACACATTATGAATGAGTTTATTCATAATAGAGGGTCGGTTTTTGGTCTACAAGTTTTCTAGAAATCGATTTTCGCTCATGTCGTCTTGGACATGGGTATATTTGGTATCAGTGCATTCACTATTCAGTATAATGTCTTGAACACAAATATATGAGATGACAAGCGCGAAAGTGGTGGGGGTAGTTGCTGTGACGTCATAAAGTCGGCAGTACAAAGTTTTTTACTTTTTCTTTTAAACATACCATGTGGGGTACCAAATGAAGGGGCTTTGTGAGTAGATTACAAATATATAACATACTGTAACATTTTCACTACTTGGTCTAACAAATTATTAAAAAAACGTAAAAAAATCACAATCCACACCACCACCACCACCACCACCACTTTGAACTGCTCTAAATTGAAAATGACTGAATGGAATATACCAATATACAAACCAAGTGACTGTGAATATCCTCTATATAATGTTAAAAAAAATTTAACCAGATATACCCAAAAATTAAAAAAGTACATCATGTTGAATAACAGTATAATTTTCGGTTACATAAAACTGCAACTATTATTATAACAAATAAAAAACCTGACTGTTTACATATATTTTTGAAATGGTCTTTTCACTAGCTTTCATTTGGTACCCATATTGCTATAGTGAGTGTGACTTCATGAGATTATATAATAAATGGAATGTCAGTTAGCACTCGCCCGAGAATTCGTCAGAATTGTGGTACTGACATAGGCTATATATAAATTTAGAAAATGGCGCCCGCTAATGAAAAAAGGGGGGGGGATTGTTTTTTTTCTGACTATAGCAATATGGGTACCAAATGAATGCTAGTGAAAAGGCCATTTCAAAAAATATGTAAACAGGATTTTTATTTGTTTTAATTATAGTTGCAGTTTAATGTAACAGAAAATTATACTGTTATTCAACTTGATCTACTTTTTTAGGGTTCCGTACCTCAAAAAGAAAAAACGGAACCCTTATAGGATCACTCGTGCGTCTGTCTGTCTGTCTGTCTATCCGTCTGTCACAACCTATTTTCTTCGAAACTACTGGACCAATTAAGTCGAAATTTGGTACACATATGTAAGTTTGTGACCCAAAGATGGATATCTAATGTAGACTAATTAATTTTACCCACGGGGGCCACTTTTGGGGGGTAAATGAGAAAATTAAAAAATAAAGTTTGTCAAATTATATCGTGTTACATATCAAATGGAAGAGCTCATTGTGAGAATCTCAAATATTTCTTTTTATAATTATGAGATAAATAGTTTAGAAATTATTCAAGAAAATAGGCAAAAAATTACCATCCCCAAGGGGGGAGGCCTTATCTCCAAAACTACTGGGTCAAAAATTTTGAAAAAAATACACAAAATAGATCTTTACCTATAGATCACAGGAAAACCTATTCGAAATGTGCAGTCAAGCGTGAGTCGGACTTAATTACTTAGTTTTTGATCCGACCCCTATGGGTTTTTTAAAGACATTTCACATAAAAAATACATTGTTTAAATTGTGCAATGTACGGAACCCCTGGAACGCGAGTCCGACTCGCACTTAACCGGTTTTTTTATTTTTGGATATATCTGGTTAATTATTTTTTAACATTATATAGAGGATATTCACAGTCACATGGTATGAATTTTAGAATAATTCATTCAGTCATTTTCAATTTAGAGCAGTTCAAAGTCAACTGTGGATTGTGAAATTTTAAACGTTTTCTAATAATTTGTTAGACCAAGTAGTGAAAATGTTACAGTATGTTATATATTTGTGATCTACTCACAAAGCCATTTGGTACCCCACATGGTATGTTTAAAAGAGAAAAGTAAAAAACTTTATCTAAGCACATATCGTTAGTGCTCTAAAATGCGTCCAGAAACCGTAGGAAATGACCAGCATTATTACAACCAATTTTACTATGAAAACTTTCTTATATGTGGTCGTAGGTAAAATCTGTACTTTAATGTTATTATATTATACATTTTTGTAAGGTTATGAGTTTAAATTTGTAACAGCTGTCGGAACTCAAGCGGGTCTCTATTCCAGTGTTCATTGGCGAGAGAATGGACTGTAAAGGGGGGCGATAAGGGATGAGATCTAGGGGCCGGTTGAGCAAGAAAGTTGTGCTATACTAAAATTAACCTATGAAGTGAAACTAAAGTGCAAAATAGTGTAGGGCGAAGTTACCTTGCAATCCGGGGTTGTGGGCTTGAACCGTTGGCCTCCGTTGTAGACCCTGGTGTTGGTCCCGGGCTGCCCTTGTCGCAAGCTAGAGGTAAGCTTAGAACCGTTACCTTGATCGTCCAACTTAGACCGCGGATTCTCCACTTCACCGATGGGCACGGCGTACTTCGGCTACACAGCACTGATTTTAAAAGTAGTCTAAATATTAGCAGTAGTGCTTTTAACAATTGCGAGAAAATTAGCGAGAATGGCGAGACACTGTGTTAACTGGTAGTAGGCTTATAACATACTGGCTCTGACAGCTTGTGACAGAGCAATATTCAAATTCAAACTGTGACTTTGGTGTTGCCACAGTAATTACAACAAGAAATCTAAAAAATACAAAGCCAAAGCTGAACATTCCGCCTACCAAAATGCAATTGTATTTTAACTAAGCGAAAAAGATAAGAAAATAACAAAAAAGGTAGTGCGATAATATTAAAACTAAACGAAAAACGGACAGCACAAAGGTAGCGCTCTAAAGCGGCTACGCAGGCAGTGGGCACAGCTTGACCACAGGCCGTTTGTACAACCCTGTGGCCGTGCGCACAGTAACCACACGACAGATCCCGTCAGATCCGGGGTGTGTATCGGTGATGCGACCCAGGGGCCACTTCATTGGGCTCGTCTGCTCGTTCACAACGAGCACGAGTGCGCCAACTTGGATGTTGGGCTGTCTGTCGTGCCACTTCATCCGCTGCTGGAGAGTATGCATGTACTCCTTCGACCATTTGTTCCAGAAGTCCTGGTGCATCTTCTGAAGCAGCTTCCAGCGTTGGAGAGGGCTAACCCGAACGTCTGACAGGTTTTCCTCAGGTACGACCGACAGGGGTTCCGTGGTGAGGAAATGACCCGGAGTCAAAGCCGACAGGTCGTTGGGGTCAGTGCTGAGAGGAGTGAGTGGCCTCGAGTTGAGCAAAGCCTCAACTTGGGTTAAAACCGTCGAAAATTCCTCATACGTCAGCCTTTGGTTCCCGACGACACGCGCCAAATGTGTTTTCACGGCCTTAATTCCAGCTTCAGCGAGTCCTGAGAAATGTGGGCTACCTGGCGGGTTGAATTCGAAGGCAATTGTATGGTGTGCGGCAGCATCCTTCACTAGACGTTGCAAGATGTTGTTCGCACCGACAAAATTTTTTCCTTGGTCAGACACTAACCGGCTGCACCGACCACGACGAGCGACGAAACGCCGAAGTGCGGCGAGAAAAGCATCCGAGGACAACTCGGTGACAAGCTCGGTGTGAATGGCCTTTGTTGCGGTACAGACAAAGACACAAATATAGCCCTTGTACGTTTTGTTACCGCGTCCGCGCCCGAGAGCGATGTCGAAAGGCCCGCCAAAATCGACCGCTGCGCTCGAGAAAGCCTTAAGTTGGGATATTCGATAGGACGGCAGGTCGCCCATGAATGGCGCAGGGGCACCCAGTGGCCGCACCCGAAAGCACTTCATACATTTTGATACCACTGCGTAGATTGCCCGTTTTGGACACATGATCCAGAAGTGTTGTGACAACAAGTTATGAAGCGTTTGGATGCCTGGATGCATGAACCGCCTATGATAGTCGTCGACAAGAAGGAAGGTCAGACGATTGTCGCGAGGTAGAAGCAACGGATGCTTCACGTCGAAGTCGAGAGAAGCTCGCGACAGGCGACCGCCCACCCTTAAGAGACCCGCGTCATCCGTGAATGGGGACAGTTTCCGGAACGCTTTTGGAAGAGAGTTCCAATGGTTGTTCGCAATCTTTTCGATTTCTTGAGCGAAGCTGCGCTGTTGCACGGAGCGCACAAGAAGCATCAGTGACTGCTTTACTTCGAGAGGTGTCAAAGGTCCGCGTAACAACTTCGCGGTCGTCTTTTGGTTCTTCGCGTTGTTCGCGAAGCGGCGACAATACGCTAAGACACGTTGAATCGTTCTTAACGACGAGAACTTCTCCAATAAATTGTCAATGAAGGCGTTGTCATTGGACACTACAAGGACCGTAATCTTTTGTTCTTCTTGAAGAACATCCCTATCAGGCGCCAGTGCTGACTTGGGCCAGCTTTCGGAAGGGTCCCGGAGCCAACCAGGTCCGTTCCACCAGCACGTTTGGTTGACCAAGTCTTGGGGAAGCAAGCCTCGAGATCCGCAATCGGCTGGATTGTCAGTGGTTCTGACATGATGCCAGGAGTCGGGAGGAATGACGTCTTGGATGTGACTCACACGGTTGGCCACAAACGTTTTCCACCTGGACGGACACGACTTGATCCAGGTTAACGTCACACTTGAGTCCGACCATGCGATGATTCTATCTACCAAGTGGAAAGGCTTCAAAGCCTCCACGACCGAAGCCATCAAGTCCGACAGTAGAACCGCTGCGAGCAATTCAAGACGCGGCACGGACAATTTACGTAACGGCGCGACCTTGGACTTAGCACACACCAGCTGGACGTCGACGTCACCCTCCTCAGCTACTGTACGGCAATAGATTACGGCACAGAAACCGCGTTCTGACGCGTCGCAAAATCCGTGGAGATGTAGGACGTCGAATTTCCCGAACAAACGGCGAGGCACAGCTACAGCACTCAGCGAAGAGAGTTGAGTTTTAAATTCCTGCCATTCCAGTCTGATGCTTTCCGGGACATCTCCATCCCAGGAAACGCCCGAAACCCAAAGTAACTGCATCAGATACTTGGCGAGAAATGTTACAGGCGAGAGGAAACCCAATGGATCGAAGATTCTAGCTATCTCCGACAGAATGGTGCGTTTCGTGCATCGACCGTTAGGAGTAGATGCTACACGAAAGCGAAAGGAATCAGATTGTGGTTGCCATAGCAAGCCCAATATCTTTAGAGAAATGTCAGTCATTTCTTCGAAATTTTTAAAATCTTCCGAGTACAGGTCAGAAGACGGAAGATTCTCCAGGAACTCACTACTATTAGAGGTCCACTTCCTCAGATGGAAACCCCCCGACGACAATATGTTTGTAAGTTCCAGCTGGAGTAAACGCGCCTGCTCGACAGAGTCCGCTCCGGTGACGACGTCGTCGACGTAGATGTCACGAGCGAGAACAGTTGAACCACCTGGGTATTCGGCTGCAGAATCACTGGCCAGTTGAGCCATTGTACGAAGCGCTTGGAATGGCGCAGCAGAAACCCCGTAGGTTACCGTTTTGAGACGGTAGTCGCGCACAGGACCGACAGCAGAGGGCCGCCACAAAATGCGCTGGAATTCTGCGTCCTTTTCAGAGACCAGGATCTGCCTGTACATCTGTTTCACGTCACCTGTGAAGACAACAGCATGCCAGCGGAAGCGTGTGAGCAGGTCGAAGATGTTGGTCTGAAGCTTGGGCCCAGCGAGAAGAGTAGCGTTCAAGGACACCTCGTTAGCGTCCTTAGCGCTTGCGTCGAAAACCACGCGAAGAGGAGTGGTGACGGAGTCACGCAGAATTCCATGGTGAGGTATGTAATAGAAGTGGCCTTCACTTGTGGAAGGAGGTTCCACTTCCTCCAAATGACCGCGAGACTCATAGTCAGCCATAAATTCTATATACGCCCTTTTGAACTCGGGGTTGGAATTCAATTTGCGTTCCAACGACGTGAACCGCTTGAGAGCGATTTCGCGTGAATTGAGGAAGGTAGGTTTGTTCGCGGGATCGACAAATGGTAACGGAACTACGAACCGGCCTTCCTTATTGCGATAATAGTTTGTACGGAAGTAGTCCTCGCAGCGTTGGTCCTCCTCCGAGACGAAAGGTTTGGTCGGAGAACTAACGTTTTCTAACTCCCAAAATTTCTTGATGGAGTCATCGAGCGACAAGATCTGCGAAGGACTCGACACGAAAAAACAATGTTTATTATTGTTGCGATAAGATACGAGAGCGCTTGTTGTGAGCTGACCCCCGTCACACTCACCCATAACGACCCATCCATAGATGGTTTTCAACAGAGTAGGCTGTCCAGGCTCCCCGCGCCGTATACCGGGCAACAACGACGAAACGAAGACCTGTGCATTAAGCAACAAGTCCACCGGCGCCGGACGGGCAAACTCAGGATCAGCCAGCGATAAATTCTTGGTGTGCGACCACCCCGACGAATCGACAGGTTGTGGAGGTTGGTCGGCACACACCGGCGACAAAACGAAAGCTTCGAGTTTAGTACTCAGCGAAGAGGGTTTATTACCCATTGGCTTGATCTCACATGAAAGTGAGCCAAATGTTTGACAGGGCGAATTGCCAATGCCAAACACGGTGTGTTGGCCAGACGTTTCAAACCCTAGCATGTCTGCACAGGATTTTGACATAAGATTGCATGCACTAGCACCATCCAAAAGCACACGCACTGGGCGGAAGACACCAGAACTGTCCCGAATTAACACCTTGGCAGTAGCGAAAAAGACTGTATTCTCTCCCGCCATAGCAGTTAAAACCGTGCTACTACTACTACTGCTCGTGCTACCGCTAGGTGGTGTAGTTGTAGTCTCTGTGCCCGTGGGTGCTTCAACATTCTTGGTGAAGTGTAACAAATTGTGGTGTGAGCGATGACACACACTACAGCGAGAAGCCCGACAAGTCTTCACTTTATGTGCACTTGAGAAGCATAGAATGCACAGACCCTTCTCCTTTACAAAATTAAAACGGCCATCGTTGCCAAGACTTATAAACTTGCTACATTTGTCAAGACTGTGCTGACCGGAACAACAAACACAGGTCGGTGTTGCCGGAGTCGACACAACAAGAGCCATTTTATTTTTTGTTACCGGTTTAACACTCTGAGATGGAGGCCTGACACTTACACTTGAGTTCTCCAACGCCCTGCTCCGCTTCTCGATAAAACTTTTTAATTCTTCAAACTTCGGAACCTCAGTGCTGGAAGTGAGTTGTAACTCAAATGCTTCCCGAGTCGCAACATCTAGCTTTCCCCACAGCAAATAGTACAACATAAAGTTCTTATCGGGGAGGTTAAATTTGGACAAAATATTTAAATTTTCATTAAAAGTTCTAAAAACCCTTTCCAAATCTGTTTTGTTTTTGACCGACTCACAGTTAAGCAATTTTTCATAATACATGACAGCAATTTGCCTCTTCCTGTCATAATAGTTGGACAGCGTCTCATAAGCACTACTATAATTGTCACCCGACAAAGGAAAAGATTTTATTAAATCATGTGCGGAACCCTGAACGCTAGACAATAGGTAATGCAATTTTTCCACGTCACTAATTGTGCTCCGACTATGTATGAGGGAGTCATAAAGCTCCTTGAAGGACACCCAACTTTCCAATTTTCCATCAAAAGGTTTAATCGCTATTTTAGGAAGCTTGGCTAAATTATTTTCAAGCGTTAAAGGTTTCACATCCGACTTATCACTCATCTCACTTTTGGCCATTTGTCTCAACCTACATTTTACCGATTTCAACTTACTTTCGAATTCCCTCGTAACTTCGTACTCTTCCACACGTCTTTCAGGTTTCAGCGGACGTAAGATCCTCAACTGAGCATTGTGAAAGTCTTTTTCTAAATCTTTTATGTCCGATTCATCATAACCTTTTAAGTCGGAACTCTCGATGTTTTCCAAACGAAAAATAGCGTACCCTCGCGCGACACGGAACATGTCCACGGTCGCGGGTTCCGGATCACTATCACCATGTACACTCATATTGTTTTAAATGCAAATAAACACACTAAAACGGCGAAAAAAACACAAAACTAATTGCAATGCAAAATAATAACAAAGTACCGAACCTATATGTATATAGTGACACTGACAGCTAACGTCAACACTTGACAGCTGTGACAATGTTGCCGACAGTATTAACCACGAGTGAACGAATGGTTTAGTAAAAGCACTACTACACTACCAACAACTTTCTTGCTTTACCCTCGACTTTTTTAGAAGTCTACCTTCAACTTTTTGAATTAAACAAATGATATGACGATATGTATGACCAAGCGAATTTGAATAAGCAACACAGAACGACAAACGAAAAACCAAAGGTCACTTTTCAAATTATCCGGTTCGAAGACCAAAATGTTCATTGGCGAGAGAATGGACTGTAAAGGGGGGCGATAAGGGATGAGATCTAGGGGCCGGTTGAGCAAGAAAGTTGTGCTATACTAAAATTAACCTATGAAGTGAAACTAAAGTGCAAAATAGTGTAGGGCGAAGTTACCTTGCAATCCGGGGTTGTGGGCTTGAACCGTTGGCCTCCGTTGTAGACCCTGGTGTTGGTCCCGGGCTGCCCTTGTCGCAAGCTAGAGGTAAGCTTAGAACCGTTACCTTGATCGTCCAACTTAGACCTCGGATTCTCCACTTCACCGATGGGCACGGCGTACTTCGGCTACACAGCACTGATTTTAAAAGTAGTCTAAATATTAGCAGTAGTGCTTTTAACAATTGCGAGAAAATTAGCGAGAATGGCGAGACACTGTGTTAACTGGTAGTAGGCTTATAACATACTGGCTCTGACAGCTTGTGACAGAGCAATATTCAAATTCAAACTGTGACTTTGGTGTTGCCACAGTAATTACAACAAGAAATCTTAAGAATACAAAGCCAAAGCTGAACATCCAGTATCCATATATATTAAAACAGTTATCGATACGAAACGTCAATTCAGTATGTTTTTAATCTCGAGTGACATGAGAATAGGGACTTCATTCGTTTGCCTATAATTTAAAAAAAAAACATTCGCCTTGACGGAGGATCGAATTGCCGCCGTTACTGTTGTCATTTGTTTGTTGGTTTTTTGCTGTTAAGGGGCCCACTGACTATCAGTCCGCCGGACGATATCGGGCTGTCAGTTGTTCGGAACTGTCAAATTTTTGTTCTAACTGACAGGCCGATATCGTCCGGCGGACTGATAGTCAGTGGGCCCCTTTACGAAAGTAGAATTGTGAAAAGTTGTTTGTAATTTACATTTTAGTTGAAAATATGAGTAGTTTGTTTCTGTATTGGTTCAAATTATTTTTTATCGCATTATTTTAATATCTATAGTCTATAGATATTTTACAGGCAGCACTAGTAGCAATGCAGGTAATTTCCCTACGGGTTCTGAACCCATCTTAGAGTACTTATGATATGTGTGTAGATAAAGTAGTGTATGCAACTGCACATAATTAGGCCTTAAAACACGTGTGATTCTATTATGAAACTTGCTATAATAAATAAAGATAAAGTCTTGAATTGTTACCAGTTTATGGAGTTATGTAAATAGCGAATTAAAAATATTTAAGCTGCATCATTCATATTGTTAACAGTGTGACCCAGGTGTGGGCGTGGACCGATTTTTTCACGCATTGTACACGGAGCGTGACTTCAGGATGGTCATGTTACTGGGCTCCGCCTGCTCGGAGGTCACCGAGAGCATCGCCAAGATCGTGCCCTACTGGAACATTGTTCAGGTATGTGATCCGATAGGTCCGTGGATAGGTCCTTCAACGCGGAGCGCGACTCCAGGATGGTCGCGTTTCTGGTCTTGCTGGCCTATTCTGAGGTCATGGTGAACATCGCCAAGATCGTGCCCTACTGGAACATTGTTCAGGTGCGTCACCCGAGCGTGGATAGGTCCTTCAACGCGCTGGACACGGAGCGCGACTCCAGGATGGTCATGTTAGCTCCGCCTGCTCGTAGGTGACGAAGGACATTACCAAGATCGTGCCCTACTGGAACATTGTTCAGATATATGGCCCGAGCGTGGATTCAACGCGCTTAACAACGTTAATTGTTAGGAAGGAGGGGCAAACAGATATTACGGTTAAGCTGCTGCTACAAGAAGCTAGCTGAATGAACAACTAAATAAGTTTTCCAGTAGCTGTTTTACGGCTGTTATGCGTGGTGGGCCAGAATATGTAACTTACTTTGTTATAACATGCAATTAACTGATAAATTAACCCTTTACCGGGCTACGGGATATATATTTCCCACATACGGCACTTCAAACATGTGTTCTATTTTCGATGAGTAAGATTCGATTGTAATTTTTGAGATGTCAGCCTGGTAAAGGATTAATTAAGCATAATCGAGGGGCTAGTTAATAAACTTCACTAACTTAGTTATTAAATAAACTAGCGGTGCTTAGGGTTTCATTCAATAAATGAAACCCTAAGCACCGCTTCAGCGACTAGACTAGGTAATCTCGGGTTAAATCAAATTTACCTACCACCTTCAATACGCAGCGAACAGAGTGAATCCGCAAATTTCAGCCTTGATGGAATTTATTTTAGTACATCTGAGCCTCGACAACAAGCTGTGGGAAAGTGAGCCATAACCTGTAGTGGATAAGATTTTATATAAGTCAAATAAAGGGGTTTTGAAGGAGTGTAAGACCGTAGGTATTCGATTTGTTTTTGGAATCAAGTTAGTGAGGACGTTTGAAGATGTAGGGGGTAGGTAGGGGGGGGGGGGGGAGTAAGGTGGGTTGTGACAGAGGGGAGTGGTGACAATGAAGATTTCTCGGAAACTATGATTGTTAGTGAGCTGGACCCAGCACTCTTAAGCCCCTTTAGAAATGCGCATTTTGACGTATTACCTGCCAACGACGCATATAGTGGTTTTAGGTGTACAACATTTGAGTACAAATAAACGCGAAAAGTAACTTGTCCCCAAAAATTTTGATTGTATCATAAAGTATTACGTTTACGTTGTTGTAATTTATTTTTTAATGCAGTTGCTCAAAAAGAACTACTTTACGTAGCTGTTTAGCGTGCGGAAAGTTGGTATTAGCGAACTAGTGCTTTTTACTTTTCCAATTTTTTTTAATTTATACTTGTTCCAATTCATGACTACTTATTGATAAATATTAATGTTAGTTTCCTTTAAACGCCGTAACCAACATAAAAACCTACTGTTAATGTAAGAATACGAAAAATATACATATTTCATATTTTATTACTTACCTCTTCGTTATTATAACACGTTTATTTTTTAATATTGAAGATTGAAAAACCGTTCTTAATAAGTTGTCTGAATGGAACGGAATAGCTATGGAAGGTAGAGGTAGGAATAGCTGCCGAAACGCCTGTCAAAGAAGAGGCGTTTTTTCTTACTGCAAGCTAAGTTTCCAAAGGCAATAACATTAGATATTGTTTTTTTATTCCTTACTTGTTGTTTTTCATATTTTTTCGCAACTGTATTAAAACACGTCGTTCGATACACGTGAGGAAATGTCATTCAAGTAATAACATACTTTCCGCACTAGCATCGAAATGTACTATTCTTATATTCCTTGGGTTTTCAAGTTTTGGAATTATGGATTATTATTATAACGAGTTAGTGATTTCCTGTACCTAGGCGAGTTGTGACAGCTTATCACAACTCTCCTACTTAAGTTGTATTTAAGTTTATTGTGCTGATTAGGTGTTTTTTGGTCTTTTGGTGTACTGTCGAATTCTAAAACATTATTTCTCGTTTCAAATAATTATCAACTACTTATTCAAAAGAGACAAAATAACCAACCCAATTGCCAACATGTTGAATTTGGTGCGATGACCACATTAAGACCTATGAAGGATAAAATTGCGGCCCTACAAGCCAAAAGTATATAGTCAAGAAATTCGTAAAGTTAGTTTTAAGCAAAGCAAAATAGATAGGGACGAAAACAAAGCAGAAAATATCCGTTTTTGCTTGTGTTGCCTTGAATGGAAGAGAAGTAAGTTCAATTTTATGAACTCCAGGGCTAGCCTCACTAAACTTGCACCGAAGGTATGCTGGAATTGGTCCTTAATAATTATATTTATGATTAGGATAAGATTTCAGATTATTTTTATTACGGCTGGCCCTAAAAGATGCCACAATTTCGTATTAAAATACTTATTATTATCCGCTAAGTACCTACTGTATAATATCATATTGTTTTGGTTGGTAAAAATGATACAAATCTGCTATAAAATGATAGTAAGTAAGTAGTACATTTTTAGATTATTAAATATTAGTTTTAATTTTTTTTTATTTTTTATTCATCAAATAAATAAATAAATATTATAGGACATTCTTACACAGATTGACTAAGTCCCACGATAAGCTCAAGGAGGCTTGTTGTATGGGTACTCAGACAACGATATACCTATATAATATAATAAATACTTAAATACATAGAAAACACCCATGACTCAGGAACAAATATCTGTGCTCATCACACAAATAAATGCCCTTACCGGGATTCGACCCCAAGACCATCGGCTTCACAGGCAGGTCACTACCCACTACGCCAGACCGGTCCTCAAAAATCCGGTCGTTAATAGTCAAAATAAAGGGGTATCACCACCTACCTCGGACGCTGTCACAACTTTACCTCGATGTTAAAGTTACACACAACACGGGGACACGGGGAGTTGTTCTGGTTTTTGTAGATTTTCTTAAAAACTTTAATACTTTTATTCGTGTTCGTAACAGATTTTGGAAAAGTATGAATAAAGCTACACATCATTATAAACTTCATAGCGATGTGCTGTGTTGCTGAGATATTTTGTCACAACTCTCCTTAGTCTCCCCTAAAATAGGCAGCAGTTTTTAAGGAAATTTACTTTAGTACGTATCTGGGGGCATGGTAGGGGTGCACTAACGCCAAGACGAACAAAGCGAAGCGCAACCTACCTTTTCTCGAAGCGCTTCGTCGTTTTTTTTTTGAACTCTCATAACTCGGGTTTGGATTACACCAGATAAACAAAATTCTCGGGATATAATGCCAATAGTAGACTTATTAAGCATAAAAATTTTCAAATGCATAGCTCTTATACTTTAGATTTTATTCATATCTAAAAAAAACGATTTCGTCCCTCACTCATCAAAACCTTTAGGGTACTTCCTAAGAAGCTCTAGGAAGTCCTAGGAAGCTGAAATTTGGTATGTAAGATAGTCTTAGTACACAAACAACGAAAAAAAAATCAAAAAAATGAAGTTTTTAGCCCCTAAGGGGGTGAAAAGGGGGGTGGAATTTTGTATGGAAAATCAATAACCGCTGTACCGGTTTAGTTAAAATTTGGTATGTAGATAGTTTTTATTATTGGGAATGATATAGAATAGTTTTCAACCCCAAAATCACCCTGTAAGGGTGAAAAGGGGGTGGAAAAGGGCGTAATCAATAAAAAGCAGATTGTATAAAAAATGCCTCCAGGTACGAAATTTCAGGATTTTTAGTAGTAAATTGGGTACAACCCATTGGGTTTAATTTCGCTTCATATAAAATGATTCAAATATTTTTAGTTCATTGAATAATCACTTCGCATAATACTTACTTTGTAGAACTTTTAATCGTAGATTTTTGTTGCAAAGAAAATTTAAAGTTTCGATATTCATTTCATAGAATTTCTAATCATATATTCTTTATCCGCATATTTTTTATTTATTATAAAACTATTTATTAAGAAAAACAATTTATTGAGTGGCAGTTTCTAAACGTTTAATTGACAAAATGCATACCCTCTTATAAAATTACAACATCGCGTTCAGAATAATAATGATGGTAAATTCTACGTAAACGGGAAAACAATCTTGTTATTGTCATAAATAATGTCTTCATAAGCACGTACTGTATTTATTTTCTATTAAAATGAGTGATACAGAATCGAATAATTCTTATTATAATATACGAGACACTAATTAAAATATAATTTCTGTTTGTAAATCAATATCGTACAATAAAATAAGTCTGTTCTGGCGCTGTTTTGCTCGCAGTTCTAACCTAACCCACTTTTCTTAGTAACATTTCTATTTTGTAAGGGCCGCAATTGTAACCCAACCGAATCTACTTTTCTGAACGATTATATCGATGAATAAATAAAATAAAGACAAACAGTTTTCTTTAAAACATAATCCTACTTTGATAATTTTATTAAATAATTTAGCCCTTTCCAACTCGGTTTTGGATCCAAAAGCGGTTGTGAAGCCGCCGTCCACGCCGTGCGTACTTACGTGGAGCGTCGGGCTGGTGAGGTGCTGCTGAAGGTGGATGTGGCTAACGCTTTCAACTCCGTGGACCGTAGCGCCCTGCTGACCCAAATCAAAGAAAAAATCCCGGAAACTTACAATTATCTATGGCAATGTTACAGCTCACCTACGAAACTTTTATATAAATCAAACCTTTTGGCCTCCTCCGTTGGTTGTCAGCAGGGTGATCCTTTAGGCCCAGCCATTTTTAGTCTCGCCATTCATCCTATCATAAAAAATCTAAATTCTAAATTAAATATCTGGTACCTGGACGACGGAACCCTTGGAGGTGAAGCCGATACTGTTTTAGACGATTTAAAAAAACTAACATCCGAGTTGAAATCTATCGGCCTAACTCTGAACTTTTCGAAGTGCGAACTCTTCATTTTGAACCCTTCTTCCGATCGCAAAATTATAGAGGACAGCTTAGTTATTAGTGAAAATCAGCTTCACCTTCTTGGCTGCCCTATTTTAGATCAATCTTTCGACGAATATGTCAATACCAAAATCCAAAATTTCAGTTCTGTTTCGGAACGCCTACTGAAAATTAACATGCATACCGCCTTTACCATCATTCGATACTGCCTTTTCGTACCCAAATTTACTTATGTTCTCCGCTGTAGTCACCTCTGGAAGCATCCCACCCTACTTTTAAAACTTGACTCCATAAGTCAGGATACTCTGTCATCTGTACTCAACGTACGTTTTGAAGAAAGGTCCTGGATCCAGGCCACTCTACCTATTCGGCACGGTGGCCTGGGTATCCGAAAGATTTCCAGTGTGTCGCTGCCTGCCTTCTTTTCCTCGGTGCATAGTGCTCAAAACCTGATTGGAGGTATTTTATCTCGCTCTCTCGGGGCCATAGAGGCAGCACATTGCACCGAGGCCAAGAATGTTTGGTTACTAACCTGTGGCAACACAGACCCGCCTGCCAATCCTTGCTCGCAGAGGCAATGGGACGAGCCGCTCTGCCGTCTAGTACGGAATAACCTTGTTGATACGTCAACTAGTACGGCGGATCGAGCTCGTCTTCTTGCCACTGCGGAGTGGGAGTCGGGTCTGTGGCTGCAAGCTCTACCCTCCCCGTCCATAGGTACCCTATTGGACAACTCCACCTTTAGACTGGCGACTTGTTTGCGCATAGGGACTGTAACCAACGTCCCCCATCGCTGCCGTTGTGGTGCCATGGTGGACAGACATGGACATCATGGGCTTTCCTGCGGCAGAAGCGCCGGACGAATACCTAGACACGCCAGCATCAATGATGTCATCCGAAGGGCCTTTGTCAGCGTCAAAGTTCCGGCCATACTCGAGCCCGTAGGTCTGGCTAGGGACGACGGCAAGAGGCCTGACGGTATGACGTTGGTGCCTTGGAGGATGGGACGGCCTCTAGTCTGGGATGCCACATGCGTTGACACCCTCGCGCCGTCCCACCTTCCGGGCACTAGCAGTATTGCTGGTCGTGCCGCGTCCATGGCAGAAGACCTCAAACGCCGCAAATATGCCACCCTTGGCAGCAGTTATATTTTTGAGGCGTTTGGGGTCGAAACGCTGGGGCCGTGGGGGCCAAGCGCGCGCCGGGTATACAAAGAGATAGCGACGCGCCTTATAGACGCCACAAGGGACCAGAAGGCTAGCCAGTATTTTGCTCAACGCATTAGCATTGCCATTCAACGTGGCAATGCAGCCAGCCTTCTGGGCACACTGCCCATCGGCAGTGACTTGGAGGACGTGTTTTATTTATAGGGCCTTTATTTTAAGTTTATTTATACCTAGTTTGTATTATTATTTTTACTGTCTTAATAAACACAATTTTAGATATGTAATAAAATAATAAGATTTTAAAATTCATTGAATTGCGTTTCTATGAAATATGTTGCATTGTAGTAAATAGGTGTTGAAATAAGAATATTCGAAATAAAAATACAAGGACCAAATATTATATGAAACAGTTTCTTGTGAAACGAAATTCTTTGAAATTTGTGTCTGGGAAACAAGAATACCCCAAACATAATTCTACTGTTTGATAAGTTTGCTAAATAAAAAAATGAGATTATAAAATTCATTGAAATGTGTTTCTGTGACATATGTTTCATTTAAGTAAATAGTCTTTGAAACAAAAATATTCGAACTAAAAATGCAAGGACCAACTATTATTCGAAACATTTTCTGTGAAACAAAATTATATGAAATTTCTGTCTGCGAAACAAGGGATCACCAGTAAATTACCCCCAACCCTTTAAATTAGGGGATGGAAGATAAGCAACTTACAAAAAGAAGTGAAATCCCACCAAAAACATTTCATGTAAAATGTTGCCAAGACGAAACCATAAGGCTCGCACTGTCAAAAAGTTATCAGATCTTTTGTAGAGCTAAGCTTCTAACTCTACGGGCCCTAACTTCACAAACTCTACACCTTAGTTAAAATATGTGGCTTGGCCGTTTTGTTACATACAAAATAATTTATATTGAATACATTTTTCACCTTACGCCCATGTGACACACGTAGGTCATTTCACGTAGGTAAACGTGGGAAATAAAGGGGTATCAAAGCCTTGTCGGCTGCCGCTCCGGTAGTGGATTGCCTACTTGACCTAAACACGTCACCATCTGCCTGGCGCTATCTGGGCTTTTTGCCACTGCTCAATTGGCAATTAATTCCAAGTATTGGCAAAGGCACTAGTTTTTACGAAAGCGACTGCCATTTGACCTTTCAACAACTAAACACCAACCTAAACACGTAGAAATCATAAATTTAAAATATAAATTTATATTTTGTTTTATAAATTAAGTAATTAAGCTGACACGTAATCCACAGCTTTATAGTGACTTTTTTTATCAAGACAGCGTCTTCTCTTCGATTCCTCTCCGCTAATCGCTAACCAGGTTTTTAAATCTGCACATAAGTGCTTGTTTTGTTCACGCAACGTTAGACGTCCGAAAAGAATACGTCATACAAATCTGTGGCTGGTTTGAGGTCTAGAGTAGATTATTATGTTTAGGTTGCAAAGACATGATCAAAATGTTGTCTAAAATATCTTGGTCAAAGTTGAAACTTGCCGTACATGTCTACAAAGCTTGTACAGTAAACAAGATAGGGGTACCTATATTAATTGTAATATAAACAGGGCAGTGTCGTTATCATATCATCCAATCCAAGCATTCTACGTGCAGCAGGAAACTCCGCCCTTAATTAAACGCCGGTATGCGCGACTCCTGGCGCCTCGGACCGCTCTCACTTAGGTACCTACTAACACAGTTAACAGTAAATAAATACATACCTCCCTTAACTAAGTTTCATTTTATATTAGTGCAGGTCCATGTGTTTGCTTTACATTGTTAGAGCATATTTTGGAAAGAAATAAATACAGATATCATCATTACAGTTTTTACGATATTTTTTTATGGAAGGTAAACTTAAGACGTAAGTAAATCACTAACATAATTATATGTATGTATTTTTAACGACCCAACCTTTATCTGTCCGCCGTATCGGGAATTAATATTTCAAACTTTTGCTATTCGATGCCAGTGTTTATTTATGTTAAACTGTTGCCAATCAACAGGTACTTATTCTAAAAACAATGTATTATTTTGTCATGAAAAGGTTTTTAGGGTTCCGTACCCAAAGGGTAAAAACGGGACCCTATTAATAAGACTCCGCTGTCCGTCTGTCCGTCTGTCACCAGACTGTATCTCATGAACCGTGATAGCTAGACAGTTGAAATTTTCACAGATGATGTATTTCTGTTGCCGCTATAACAACAAATACTAAAAAGTACGGAACCCTCGGTGCGCGAGTCCGACTCGCACTTGGTCGGTTTTATTGATATTCTTTGCCATGCTTATTCCTCGGTAATTTTTGGGGTATGTACAAAGTTTACACTTTTTCACCTTACTCCTTTGTGATGAGGCAAAAAATGGATACATATTTAACATATCTCTGACGTCGACTGTACCCTACTAGTAAATCACAATAAGTTAAAATGTTTTTTAAAACTAATGCTCGTCTCTAAATAAATAACAAATGCTTTTGGTTGCCTTAGAGTATTGATAACTATATGATAGATCCAAACATCTGTTTACACCTACGTCTTAACTGTATAAAACGTGCCTTGTCTTAACATCTCTCGTTGTAGTAAATCCTACTCATTAATCATTATTTATATTGGTAAAGATACTTATATCTAACTCCGTATAAGATAAGTAGTAAGTAGTCTAAGGAAAAACGTGCCTCGGAAATCAAGAATAAGTTATGCTCGAATAGATGGCGCCATACCTTTGGCCTATACTCGTGTAGATGGCGTTGGCGACACCGTTTGATATTTAACAATTTTAATGCTAGCTACACACGAAACGATTTACTTGCGCAAGTTCAGACTTACACAAGTATACTCACGTGTGCTGGAAGATACTTGCGCAAATTTTGGACTTGTACAAGTTTTGGAAACCTGCTCGATTTTCGATTCCGAAATTACCGAAACGTGTGTGGCCGCTTGCGTACAGGTTGTAGCCGACGTATCCGTCCACTACAATATAATAAGCATGTAGATATAGAATAATTTATTAATAATTAAAAATAAATTTGTGTTAGATTTTTTATTAGTAAAGCAAAAATAATATAATAATATAACTGGAAAGCCACTGGTTCAGATAAAATCCACAACTACTGGTTAAAAAAGTTCACTTATTTTCACCCAATACTGCTCAAACAAATTAATGATTTCATTGACGCTCCAGAAACACTACCGAAATACATCACACAGGGCGTAACATATATGTTAATTAAAGATAAATCAGATAGAACAAATCCCGCTAAATATAGACCCATTACTTGCTTACAGACCATTTACAAAATTATTACATCATGTATTAGTAAACTTATTTACCGTCATGTAGAAGCACACAATATATTGGCCGATCAGCAAAAAGGGTGCCGCCAAAACAGCCAAGGCTGCAAAGAACAGCTTACAATAGACGCCGTCATCTCTAAACAAGCTAAGAATAACAAGAAAGATATCAACACTATGTATATAGATTATAAAAAGGCCTTTGACTCAGTACCACATACTTGGTTAATCCATATCCTTAAGCACTACAAAATACACAGCTCTATCATACTCTTCCTTAAAAATACTATGTTACATTGGTCAACTGTTCTGAAAATAATTAGCAATACCACTAATGTCGAAACGGAACCCATTAATATCCGCAGAGGAATTTTCCAAGGGGATGCCCTGAGTCCGCTTTGGTTTTGTCTTGCGCTCAACCCGCTATCTACTTTACTGAACAACAGCAAATCTGGATATAAAATCTGCTATGATAATACTTCGCACACAATATCGCATTTGATGTATATGGTCGACATCAAACTATATAGTAATAATATATACAATATCCATAACCTCGCTGATATCACACAATCGTTTTCTTCAGATATACACATGGAATTTGGCATTGACAAGTGTAAAATCCAATCAGTTCGAAGTGGTAACATAGAACGTAACAGCTACACCCTCAACAATGGAGAACAAGTAGACCCTGTCGACGAAGAAACTGGTTACAAATACCTCGGTTACCAACAAACACAGCAAATCCACCATAAAATAACTAAAGCTTCACTTAAACAGAAATTTATAGGCAGGCTGCACAAAATTCTCAACACTTATCTTAATTCACATAACACCATCAAGGCAATTAATACATATGCAGTACCCATTCTAACCTACTCTTTCGGTATTATACAGTGGTCACAAACAGACCTTTGTAATCTTCAACGAATAATTAACACTTTAATGACCAAATATCGAAAGCACCACCCGCGAAGCTGCATCCAGAGACTGACCCTACCAAAATCTGAAGGCGGAAGGGGCTTAATTGATATTAAAAATCTTCACAACAGACAGGTAAGCTCACTCAGGAAATTTCTTCACAACCGCGCTATTAATTCCGAAGTACATCAAGCTATTGTAACCGCTGATCAAAAATGTACTCCATTGAACTTAAACGACCGCAGGACGCAGAAAAGTGAGGTAATAGTAGATCACCAGCAAAAACAACAAGCATGAATCCAAAAGTCACTCCACGGCAGACACCGACTCGACCTGATCAACCCTAGTGTCGACAAGCTAGCGTCAAATATGTGGCTTAAGAGAGGTGAGTTGTTTCCAGAAACCGAAGGATTTATCATAGCCATACAAGATCAAATAATAGATACTAAGAACTACAGAAAATATATAATCCGCGACAGTAATTTACAAACCGACTTGTGCCGACGCTGCCATGCTGCGTCCGAGACAATACAACACATAACAGGAGCATGCCGATCCATAGCCCGGACCGATTACAAACACCGCCATGACCAAGTTGCAGCTATCATTCACCAATATCTTGCATTTAAATACCACCTCATTAATAACAGATCCCCTTACTATAAATACACCCCACAAATTATTTTAGAGTCTACCGACTACAAACTTTACTGGGACAGAACTATCATCACCGACAAAACAATACATTACAATAGGCCTGACCTTACCCTCCACGATAAAGTTGCAAAAACTGTGTATCTCATTGACGTAGCCATACCCAACACACATAATCTCACTTCAACTCACACTGAAAAGATAAGTAAATACGCAGACTTATCAATAGAGATAAAAACCCAATGGCGGGTGAATACCGTAAAGACTATCCCAATAATAATTTCATCTACCGGTGTTATCCCTCGTACTCTGCATACCAGCCTCAAAACCCTCGATATACATCCACTCACCTACATTCTTCTTCAGAAAGCTGTTATAATGAACACATGTAGGATAGTACGCAAATTCTTAGCTTTAGAAAATTAGGGTATTACATATCCTTCTATATTCGTTTGGCCAAAAGCCCGCGAATATGGAAGTAAAATCACCTCCAACCGGAGAGAAAAACAAATTGAAACAAATAAATAATAATAATAATAAAATACTTTATTGCACACTACAAAATAAAGGTTACAGAGAATACATTGGAATTTAACGGCGTAGGTTACAACAGGCGGTCTTATCGCTAAACAGCGATCTCTTCCAGACAACCTTCAGATAGCGAAACGGCGAACATAGTTAAGTGTACGGGTGGCGCAAAAAAAATATAAAAAAATGAAATTAGCAAAATTTGTGAAAACAATTTAGACAAATATAATAAAATACATAAACTACAACTATCCAATAAATCATACACTACATAAATTAATACATACATTTTATATATAACTTATACCTATATAGGTATATATATATACGGGTATGTCGAGGTAGCCATAACAGTGAGTTTCATAGAGAGCATATACCTGCCTTTAAACGAGCAATTCTTGTGTAGGTTTTTTTTTTGGGTATATAAAAACTATTTTATGAAATTTGCTATATGGAGGTTTTCGGGGGCTAAAAATTGATCTAGAGGTCTTATCCCTGGGAAAACGCGCATTTCTGAGTTTTTATATGTTCTTTGGGTGCAAATTTCAATTCGTTAATAAATTAGTGCGAATATTGCTCTCTTTTTCTTAAGACGATTCTCGCTGATTTAGCCTTGAGCGTCTGGGCAAATGTACCCGCTTCACCCCGCACTCCGCTCACTGCGATCGTACGTGAATTTTGACTCGCGGCACGGCAACGAGGTTCAAAGAATATAATAAGACAGCCCAGAGGCGCGCCGATTGCGCTATACTCGTATTTGTGTATCTTTTGACTGCAAAGAGTGCTTTTTTTGCTGCAAAGAGTGCTTTGCACTCTTTGCAGCTATTTTGTCCTTTGAGTATGAGTAGATTATGCATTTAGTGGAGGTCGAAAATTATAAGAAAAATATATTAATTTTATTAATAGTGCGTTTATAGTTCTTTTATCTCTTTAATAAATTAATAAATATAAATAATGCCATTAATAGTTGTAAACTAAGTACTACATTTTAAGAATTTACCTTACTATTAAACTATTGTGTTTTTTTCGAGTTATTGGTTGATAAATAAAATAGGTATTCAATTTCAAACTATTAGTTACAGTCAGAACTATTTTTTTCCTGTGACTTATAGTTTTTTCGTAAAAAACACTACTATATGCCGTTTTGCTACTAGGTATTTTTGCCTATTTCTACTAAACGGCATTTCAATTAAAATTATCTTTAAACTGAAAAATGTTTTAACAGTTCTGTAAATACAATGTAGCTTATAGCTTATGTCAATATTTTTTTTTAAGAAATTGAGCATTATTCAACATTTCCTGCGTAGGTAAAACAAAACAGGTATGGCGTGTGGCCGGCACCCGGCAGTCGCGTGCTAGCTTTAAGACGAGGAACCCCTACAAACTTTCAACCGCTCTTTAACCACTTTAGAGGATGAATTTTTAAAAACGCTGAAATTACTTTTCTAGTATTCTAATAATATGCCTCTATATTTATTTATTTAAGCGTATGGCGTAATATTGTAGGCAGTATATATGCTAATATTGTAACTTATTTTCAACACACTTGCTCAAAACGACGTTTTTATTCCACCGATTTTTGGCTCATAATCCTTATATGGCTCATAATATTAAACACGCGTCTTTCAGTGTATTATTCCACTCGTGATTTTTCATTATATTATCCGACTGAGTAAGGAAGCTAACTGATTGCTGATAATATGCATGGAAAGGGAGCCTTCTTTAATTGGTCGGACTGGCGGGCACGGGCGCGCCCGACCGCCTGCGCAGTGCGCGGCCCAGCCGGCCCGCCCGCCGCGCCGCCCGCGGCCGGGGCGAGCGAGGGCCGGCCGGCAGTACGAGTATAACAGATGAAACACACAATACTAACTGTTTTAACTATTAAATTAATTAATATGAAAGTTTCTTTTTCTTCTCGCAAGTGTGTTGAAAAACGTCGTATGAAACGCATGTGCATTGGTCATTACACACATCGGCTTTCTTATTGCGCGCTCGCTTACAGCTCGCGCGCACAATATCGCCTCGTGTGTAATAACCAACTTAGCACACTTGTATCATAATGTACTAATAAGTCGACATCCAACGCAGCCATCCGATCGCGTCAGGTGTCAGATTGGTAGGTATGTCTTCCGGGCTGCCTTGGAAACGTCTCTTTTGGCATCGTTCAACGATGTGCTGGGTAGTTTGGTCTTCAAGGCCGCACTCACACAACGGGCTCTCTTTCCATCCCCATTTGTGTCGCATATAATTGCACCTGCCATGACCTGTGCGGATTCTGTTGAGGGGGCTCCAGTATTTCTTCTGCAGCGAGAAGCCCTTCGGCTTCTGAGTAGCATGTTGGGTACTTTTGTGGTGACAACTCGTTGTTGTGCCTTTATATAAAGATTCAAGTTCCGCACCCAAGAAAATGTTTGACCCCATACAAACTTTCAACCTCTTTTTCATCACCTTTAGGGATGAATTTTCAAAAACGCTGAAATTAGTTTACTTCTCTCTTAATGAAATACCTTTTTACGAAGTTTTTAATTCCTAGCTTAAAATAAGATTTGAACCCTACAAACCCCTTTTTACCCTTTTAAGGGATGAATTTTTAAAAACTCGAATTCAGTTTGCTTGTATTCTAATAATATTTTTTTTTTTTTTTTATTACAAAAAGGCAAGCACTTGACCGCAATCTCACCTGATGGTAAGTGCCGATGCAGTCTAGGATGGATCATGCTTACCTAAAAGATGTCTATTCACTCTTGATTTAAAAAGATCCAAGTTATAGTGGACTGGGAATATATTTGCAGGAAGTGAATTCCACTCCTTAGCCGTTCGTATGATAAAGCTGGATGCATAGCGCTTAGTACGAATCAGTGGCAGAGTAACGACGTAAGGGTGAAACGCAAGTCCGCGTCTAGTCCCACGGTGACAGAATGGAGATGGGGGGATTAAATTATGTAATCCCATCGCACACTCCCCGAAATGTATCCTGTAGAACACCGATAAACAAGCTACCTTTCTACGGTGTTCAAGGCTCTGCAGTCTAGCCTCTACTAATCCCGCATCTCCAATAAGCTTCCTAGCGCGTTTGTCTATGGAATCTAAGGCGGCTAACTGATATTTGGCGGACCCATCCCAAAGGTGGCTGCAGTACTCCATACACGACCGGACTTGAGCTACGTAAAGCTGAAGAAGCTGCCCCGGTGTGAAGTACCGCTTGACCTTAGAGAGGACGCCCAATCGTCTAGCTGCAGATTTGGCCAGAGATTCAATATACGCCCCAAAGCTCAGGTTAGACGAGATACTCGTGCCAAGTAGCTGGCTCAGGTTAGACGAGATACTCGTGCCAAGTAGCTGGCTCAGGTTAGACGAGATACTCGTGCCAAGTAGCTGCTCAGGTTAGACGAGATACTCGTGCCAAGTAGCTGAAGATACTCGTGCCAAGTAGCTGAATATACAAAGATTCAAGTCCCGCACTCACAAAAAAAAATCGATCTCCATACAAACTTTTAACCCCTTTTTCACCACCTTGGGGATGAATTTTAAAACGACTCACGTTTTCTTGCTTTTTAATATAATACCTTTTTGCAAAGTTTCAAGTTCCTAGCTTAAAGTAAAATTTGCACCCCAAGACAAACTTTTATCCCCTTTTCAACCCCATTAGGGGTTTAATTTCCAAAAACGTCGAAATTACTTTTTTGTAATAGTCTATCTATGTGTTTCTAAGAACATTCAAAGCATTTGTACTGGATTCAAACTTTCAACCCCCTTTTAACCCCGTTAGGGGATGAATTTTCAAAAACACTGAAATTAGTTTTCTTGTAATTCAATAATATATATTTTTGCGAAGTTTCAAATTGCTAGCTTAAAATAAATCTTGAACCCCATACAAACTTTCATCTCCTTTTTAACCCCTTAGGGGTGAAATTTCTCAAATTTTTATAGCCTATAACCTGGCCGTGGATTTTTTCGCCAGATTAGTAAAATTTGCATCAAAATCCGTTCAGCCGTTATCATGTGATGCGCGGTCAAATAAACAGACAAACAGACAAAAATTCCAAAAACTATTGGAACGAGTTCTGTTATCGATTCTAAGTATCCCCAGCCAATTTTTTTTTTTCGAATATCTTCCATGTACTGACTTTCGACCCTCTTCCGCTTTATTATATGTATAGAAGAAGATCAATTATTTATTGTTTCGAGATGGAATGGAACATTATTCAAAACGTAAAACTTGAATGACATTATAATATGTCGGTTAGAAAACATTTATTTATTTATTTCAAATTAAGTTTTCTCAAACATACGTATATTATAGTATAATATATACGGATATTATCATTACATTCATTGTAATAGATCGCAAAATACCGTGTTGCGCTCGCTAATGCGCGTCGCAACCAAATCAGCGCTCTGCAGTTATTTATTCTTTGGCCACAATAACTGCGATATTATAGCACTTTGCTTGTGCATAAGCGAACATAGTGCAAGGAAGGCACGGAGCGACGAGCGACACAACCTCCTCGCCTCAAAGCTGGCACACGTCTGCCTGCCACGCCATTTTCAGGCTACATACGCATGAAATGTGGAAAAACGTTCGATTTCTTTAAAAAATATTTATTGATTTTCAAAAGCTATGTTGTATTTGTAGAACCTGGTAAAACATTTTTGTTAGTTTAAAAATAATTTTAATCGATTAAGCAGTTTAGTAGATATAAGCAAAGTTAGTTGCAAAACGGCCTGTCGTATTATTATTTTTTCGATGAAACTATAAATGTCAGGAAAAAAGTCAAATGTTACGATTGTTGTGCATAGAGTGAAGATGCATATATATTTTTTTATAATTTTTTGTTGACCCATTTAAAAGATATAAGCTCTAGAAAGTAACAGTTTTTGGCCAAAAACTGCGCGAAGCGCCTTAACCATATAAGCTTAGAATGCACTGCGATTCATTTCTTGCGGTTTCAGAACCGCAAAAAGTGTAACGTACGAAATGCCTCATAAGCGCACGCACTTGCAAGACTGAAACCGCAAGAATTTTAAATAAATAAATAAATATATATTTTTTTTATCATAGCATGTTTGTAAATAATTTAAATATACTTGTTAGTGTGTAGATTAGGCATTAAAAAAAAATTGCATGCTTATTATTAGCTAAGTAAGTGTGTGATCTAATTTTACATATTATGACCATGAATGTTACCACACTTAATGCAAATAAATATATTTAATTTTGTAGAGTAGTTTACTCCGAGAGGGATGGGGCGTGCGGGGTGAAGGTGAAAGCAAAGATGATTTACGATGTAGAAGTCTATTCCAGTCGGCACTAGTTACAATTACACTAACTATACTACTAAACTAACTGCCTAAGGCCGAGCGGCGTCCTAAAGGACAGCAGTCGAGCGCCTAGGTGATGTGAAGAAATTTACTGGGTTAACTATGTGAGTCAAGAAGGCCGGTTAGGTCCCAGATGGTACGCTACCGTTCGCTTATTTGACTCCTAACTATTTCTCAACATTTACAAAAATCACTTCATCGGGTCATTATTCTAGGAAAAATCTTAACACCGCGAAGTAGAAACGGCGTGCACTAAGCACAGTGACATCTAGTGAGATGGTTTGGTAAACAGTTAAGTTGTACAAACATGCCCATTGTTTTCATATGTTAAACTATTTGGATACATTCAATATATTTTTAGGAACATGTTACATGATGTTCCGTATTTTTTACAGGGTTTCAGAAGTCAGTAATGACGAGATATAATGGCGTGCTAACGCCATCTCTGTGTACATAGACGAATGATACATATGTATGGGTCGACAATGTTACATTAATCTATATCTATGCACATTCGTATTGTTTGCATAAAAACTAGTCAACACTTAACACAAGTTACACAAGGTTTTTAGAATTTTAAAGCTACGGGAAAGGTAAAATATGCCCAAAGTTTAACTCGAATTCGGGGCCTACTAGCGCCATCTAGTAGTCTCATGTGAACTAAACATGGCTTATGTTTTATTTGAGAAAGAGTCGCGTTACAGTCTCCCCCTCTGGAACTGCAGACGACCCGGCGCGGTGACAGGAGAGATGCGTTGAGTTTATCTTCGGGATCGTCCACGACGTCTCGTGTTTGTTACGGTATCTGCGTTGGGAATAGGGGTGGTTTTCTTGGGTCTCCCCCTCTTCCGCAAAGGTTGCACGGGCATGGGCAATTGTGCGTCGTCGCTACTCCGGTATGGGCTCAGATCCTTCGCGTGGTACAAGCCTACTGCTTCGGTAGGGTTGCTGGGTGAGGCGAGGATGTAATTGGAAGTCCCGATCCGTTCCTTTATGAGGTAAGGCCCGTCTCGCCGCGGTGCGAACTTAGCGCTAACTCCTTTAGCAGCATTGCTTAGGGTGTGTGTGGTTACTAATACGAGATCGTTATCCCTATAGGTCGGGGTCTCTCTCCGATCCTGGTCGGCGGTTTCTTTTCTTTGCTCCTCCTTCTGTTCACGAGTTTCTCTTGCTTTCTTTAGCGTGTCTGCTAGCAGTAGCAGTTTTGGAGTAATCTCTGGGACGAAGTTCTCGGATATTATAACTTCACGCAGATCTTTCTCGTTATCGTCAGGGGTTTTAAGTTCCCGGGCGAACGTTAAATACGCTGGGGTATATCCGGTAACGAGACTGGTTGCAGTGTTCATGGAAAATCTTATAGCGGTTAGCTTCTCATCCCAGTTAGTATGGTCTTCCTGGACTAGTATGGCCAATTGCACTTTCAGGTCTCGGTTTTTTCGTTCCACCGGATTAGCTTGTGGATGGTAGACGGGAGTAAACTGGTGCTTAACTCCTAAACAGTATGTTACTTGCTGCATGGTTGCGCTGACAAATTGCGGTCCATTGTCGCTAATAAGCCTTCGTGGCATTCCGTATCGGAGGAAAATTTCATTCACTAACAGTGAGGCGCAGTTTTCAGCGTTCGCTGTTTGCAATTGGAACAATTCCACCCAGCCCGTAGCTACGTCTTCCACAATGAAGATCCATGTGTTTCCTTTCCTCGTCGCCGGCAGGGGTCCAAACAAGTCGAAAGCTATCACCTCGAAGCGCTGGTTCAAGGGAGTTGTTTGGAGCAGTCCAGCGGGTTTCAAGTTAGTGGGCTTGTATCTCTGACAAGGCAAGCAGTTCTTGACATAGGATTCTATGTATTTCCGCATGGCCTTCCAGTAATACCTACGGGCAATCCTTTGGTACGTTTTTTCTATGCCGTAGTGTCCAGCAAGAGGATGATCGTGATATGTTGCCAGGATGTTTGCCCATTCATGCTGGGGTACCACTAGCTGTGCATCTTCGCATTCTTCACTGGGGTTATACCTATACAATAAGCCATTGTTTAGGAGGTACCCTTTGTTGCTCCAGTAAGCAGCATTTTCGGTATCGGTGCTTTCCAAAGCGTGCACGATTTTTGCTATGAGTTCGTCTTTCAGCTGTTCATAGCGTATCTCAGCAGGGCTACGTGTGACAGCGTCGGTAACCATGACAGTACATATCTCGCATTTCTCTGCGCTTTCTTGATGACAGAAAGGTCGGGATAAAGTGTCAGCTGTCACGTTAGTTTTACCTGGCAGGTACTTGATCGTGACATCGTACGCTTGTATTTGTAAGGCCCACCTCGCTAGGCGGCCTGTTGGGGACTTCAGCGTCATTAGCCATCTGAGGGCTTGATGATCCGTGTAAACAGTCACCGGGAGACCCTCGATGTACCCTCGGAATTTGCGGATCGCCCAAACCACAGCAAGTGCCTCTCTCTCTGTGGTTGTGTAGTTCTTCTCCGCTGGAATCAAGAGGCGGCTGGCGTACTCGACGGGGTGCTCGTCTTGCCCCTCCCCCTGGACCAAGACTGCCCCGAGCGCGTAACTACTCGCGTCAGCCTTGATTATATAGGGTTTTGTCTCGTCTGCTTGCTTTAGGACCGGTGCAGTTGTGAGGCAAGTCTTCAGCGTGCGGAAGGCTTCTTCTTGCTCGGCATTCCACTGCCAGGGTTGGTCCTTTTTGGTCAGACGCGTTAGTGGTTCACTTATTTTCGCAAAGTTTGGTATAAATCTTCTATACCAGGAACATGTTTGTAAAAACGATAACAGTTGCTGCAGGTTCCCAGGCGCTGGCATCTGTGTTATGGCAGCCACTTTCTGTGGATCAACCTGTAGACCTTGAGGAGTTATGTAGTGTCCCAAATATTTCACAGTTGCACAACAAAAGCTACATTTATCCAGGTTCACGGATAGGTTGATTTCTTTCAATCTCTTAAACACCTGGTCTAATTCCGTCAGGTGATTTTCGAAAGTTTCCGAAAAGATGATCAGGTCATCCAGGTAGGCCAACATTTTGATTGTCTGCAGGCTTACTCGCACTCGATCAATAAGGCGTTGGAACGTCGCAGGGGCGTTGCGAAGGCCAAAAGGCATTCTTTTGAAGCGGTAAATACCGAATGGGGTGATAAAAGCCGTCTTGTCCTGGTCTTCATCTCTGACTTTCACCTGCCAGTATCCTGCTTTAAGGTCAAGTGTTGTCATGTAGGCGGTGGGCTTGGCAGCGTGCAGCAGATCATCAATCCTAGGGATCGGATATGTGTCCGGGACCGTGATGGCGTTTAGGCGTCGATAGTCAACGCACACCCGAGTACTACCATCCTTCTTGGGTACCATGACGACGGGAGCTGCCCATGCAGAACAACACGGCTCTATAACCTTCTCCTCCAACATCTTCTGTATCTCTTCCTTAAGTATTTTCTGGCGTGGTGGTGACAGTCGATATGGCGGGATAGAGATTGGGCCATGGTCCACAGTTTCTATAGGATGTTCTGCCATCGTGGTTGGTTCCTTGCTAAATTGGAACACTTGTTCGTTGTCGCGCAGTAGTAGCTCCAGCTGGGCCTTCTGGCTGTCATCGAGCAAGGTAGATTGTGCGGCCTTTACTTCAAGCGAATTTATGCCAGTTCTGCTCGGTTCTGGGAATAGAGCAATCGAATTTGGTGATAGCTCGACTTCTGATGCTAGAAAAGTCTGCTGAGCGTCTTCGTACATACTGTCCACAAACCTCGGAGAATAACCGTCAAATAGGGGTTTCGGTCTTTTGGGAGCGGGTACTTCTGGCAAATCAGCGATTGTAATCGGGATCAGTTTATAGGGGATGGCAGCACTCTCGGAAGGTAGATCGGCGTCGAATGGCAAGGCACGTTGAAGAAATGATCTTCTTGAGCAGCGCGTTGAAGAAATGAGCTTCCCAGGAGCGCTCTCTGACACCGCCGATGCTGCTACGCCATGACTTATAGCAGGGCCTGACCAGTAGGTCGACGAGGCCCCTTCTTCATCCTCCTCTCCCAACTCATAAACGTTCGTGGGGTTGTCAATGAAGTGCCACGTCATCTGTGGTACATTCACTACCATGCCGGCATCCTGTAGGAAAGGTATTCCCAGGAGTGTTCGTGTATCCCGCTTGCCAGGGAACACAATGAATTTCGTAGGGACCGCACGGTCACATACTTCGACTACGCATTTAAGTTTTAAAACTTCTTGTAGCTTTTCGTCGCCATCAGCCAGTGTCACTCGTGCTGGTTCAGTGCTGATACGGTAGCCACGCATTTTCAAGCAAGTGTACAGTTGGTAAGAGGCCACATTGCTCCTGGCACCAGTGTCAATGAAGGCTGTCCCCGTGATGTTATCAATGCCAATTCCAATCATAGGCCTCTTGCGTATATCCATCGAGTCATCTTCAGCTATCCCAGCGGCGCAGAAATCGACGCGTTCTGTCTTGGTCACTTTCTTACTTTCGGTACACTTCGGGCATTTGCTTCGAACTACGCCTGGCGTTCCGCAACCGTAGCAAGCAAAAAGAGGTTGAGATGGAGATGGCGCTTGTGTAGCCGTTGCGGTAGTGACAGCAGCTGAAGGTTTGGCTTTCGAGGTATCTCGGTTTGCCTCACGTGCGGCTGCTTCTCTCGCCTTCTTCCGGCAGACATCTTCTGTGTGGCCCATAATCCGACAATGGTTACATCGGATGCGCTCCTTACTCTTTGCTGGTAGCGGTGGCTCGTCGTTAAGTAACAATTCCGCTGACTGCGCTGCTTCCAGGAGAGAGTCAAAACTCAAGACAGTTTCCCTTGGAACCTTCTTTTTTATACGTCTGTGTAAGTTCCCGTATACTATGTCGAGTTGCTGCTTTTCCGAGAGTGGGTCTGGTAGCTGAGCAAGCAGGTCTCGTTTCTTGGCTACAAAGGTCTCTGTCAGCTCACGAGGACCTTGATCAGTCATGACGATTTCTTTGTACAGCATATGAGCTGGTTTTTTGGGTGCAAATGCTCTGCGTAGTCTGCTGTCGAAGTCCGTCCAGGTTTTGACAGAATCCTTTATGCCGTTCCACCAAACAGCTGCGGCGTCCTTCAGGATGAGAGGAAGGCTACTTAGCGCGTCGCTGTCGCTTATGGTCCCGACGTTTTTAAAGCACGTAGCTGCCGTCAGAAACGTTTGCACGCAGGCTGGATCCCTTGTACCGTCGTAGGAGAAGGTGGCCTTGGCGAAGGAACTGTGTTTCGCCGGAGGCGGAGCAGGTCGTGCAGCGCTGGTAATTGCTCCCAATAGCTGCTGGAATTGACTCTCTGTCATATTGACCGTCATCTCTTTGCTTTGCCGCAATAGTTTCGCTCTTCGTGTCTCGACAGGCATAAACCTTGCGACGTCACAGCACGGCCCTCACGTTGTGCGCCAGATGTAGAGTAGTTTACTCCGAGAGGGATGGGGCGTGCGGGGTGAAGGTGAAAGCAAAGATGATTTACGATGTAGAAGTCTATTCCAGTCGGCACTAGTTACAATTACACTAACTATACTACTAAACTAACTGCCTAAGGCCGAGCGGCGTCCTAAAGGACAGCAGTCGAGCGCCTAGGTGATGTGAAGAAATTTACTGGGTTAACTATGTGAGTCAAGAAGGCCGGTTAGGTCCCAGATGGTACGCTACCGTTCGCTTATTTGACTCCTAACTATTTCTCAACATTTACAAAAATCACTTCATCGGGTCATTATTCTAGGAAAAATCTTAACACCGCGAAGTAGAAACGGCGTGCACTAAGCACAGTGACATCTAGTGAGATGGTTTGGTAAACAGTTAAGTTGTACAAACATGCCCATTGTTTTCATATGTTAAACTATTTGGATACATTCAATATATTTTTAGGAACATGTTACATGATGTTCCGTATTTTTTACAGGGTTTCAGAAGTCAGTAATGACGAGATATAATGGCGTGCTAACGCCATCTCTGTGTACATAGACGAATGATACATATGTATGGGTCGACAATGTTACATTAATCTATATCTATGCACATTCGTATTGTTTGCATAAAAACTAGTCAACACTTAACACAAGTTACACAAGGTTTTTAGAATTTTAAAGCTACGGGAAAGGTAAAATATGCCCAAAGTTTAACTCGAATTCGGGGCCTACTAGCGCCATCTAGTAGTCTCATGTGAACTAAACATGGCTTATGTTTTATTTGAGAAAGAGTCGCGTTACAATTTAATATAAGAAATTAGACTGAAACCACAAGAAATTAATCGCAGTGCGTTCTAAGCCTGTTCGGTTTCTTTTGTGACTTTTCAAGTTTTTTGTGGCATAAATAAAGCGAACTAATGCCAAAACGTCATTCATCGTACAAAACAACACACCTCGATGCTCACTTCGACAGAAATGATATTTGCACAAGCGTACTGAAGCAGTCTGTATAATCACTTCAAAATAACTCGTATTTGCGCAAGTCTAGACTTGCGCAAGTAAATCGTTTCGTGTGTGGCTAGCACACCTCGGTGAAAGAACAATATGGCGTCAAATGTCAAAATAATATGGCGTTCTAAAAAAAGACATTTATCCATATATATATATATATATATTTTTTTTTTATATTGTCGATAGAATCTGATGGTAGTAAATTTACTGTAACTACAAAATTTACTACGACAATAACTCTCTAGACACTATTCTCTTTGATATTGGTGATACTGTAGGACCAGTAACTATAAGTAGGTACAGAGTTCTTAATCCACAACTCATAAAATAGCGCAGCCTAGTTTTTGATTTTGAAAGCGTAAGTAGTCAGGTATAGCCATCACAACGATGTATAAACGGTGTTAAGTTTTTACGTAAAGCTTATGCTTTACGTAAAAACTTAACACCGTTTATATAACTTACGCTTATGCGTAACGAGCGTAAAGCGTGAACATGAAAATATGACCCATAAAAAGGTAATAGATTTCGGTGTTTCAGGTATCTTTCGGTTCTACGTCCCCTGCGCTCAGCGACCGCTCCGAGTTCCCGCTGTTCTGTCGCACCGTCGCCCCCGACTCGTCGCACAACCCTGCCAGGATCGCATTCATCAGGTACAACGCTGTCCTTAATGCGACCAAGAGCCGATATCTGATGACAGTGATGACATATTAATATTATTTGCCGAAATTGCGTCTCAAACATATAGGTAAGTACTGTAAAATATGCCTGCTTACTCCTCTCCAAATTTAGTTCCGTAATACGAAATTTTAAATATTTTTTTAAATTATTATACTGTGATAAGTATGTTGTGTAGCAATACTCAAATAACAAAATCAAACTCAGATTGTCACTCATTTAATAGGTTAAACTGGTTAAAGTGATGAAATATGAATATGGCAAATATGTAACAAAAATATTTTTTTAACAATCAACAAAAATGGTAATTTATAATAATAAATTGAATTTCAATCCCCTTTCTTTCCAATCCCAAAAATAAATTCCATCCCCTTAGGATATGAATTTTCAAAAACGCTGAAATTAGTTTTATTGTATTGTAATAAAATACCTTTTTAAGATGTTTCAAATTCCTAGCGTAAACTACAATTTGAATACAAACTGAATTTGAAAAAACGCTGTAATTAGTTTACTTGCATATTAATAAAACACCTTTTTATAAAGTTACAAATTCCTAGCTTAAAATATAACTTGAACCCCATACAAACTTTCACCCCCTTTTCAACCCGTTAGGCGTTGAATTTCTCAAAATCGCCTTACATTTCTTTTACACGGTTTAAATGTAACCTCGTGTGCTAATTTCAACTTTCTACTTTATGTAGTTTCGCCCTGGCCCCAAATATCCTTTCATCCCCTTTTAACCCCCTTCGGAGATGAAACGCTGAATTTAGTTTTCTTGTATTTTAATAAATTACCTTCTTATAAAGTTACAAATTCCTAGCTTTAAATAAAACTTGTACCTGTCGGCGAAGTTCTACTATTCGCATGGTCTGCATGGTCATCGGGTGGCACGTTTTCATGACCATCCCTTAGGATAGAGATAATAGAGAAGAAACAGACGTTTCACTTAAAAACTCACTTTTATTTACGACACGGGTATAGATAGCTCTTACACAGTCGAGGCTTAGCATAAGAATGAATCAAACAACGGCATGCAACCGCTTAAATAACCTTTCCAACCCTACCCCTCCAGGTAACACCTGCCACCTGCTATCTGAGATCACGCCACACCACCTGCGGTATGGTTGTTCTATCAATACCTATACAATTCCCAATTATTCATATTTCCGAGATCGTCTAAAAATAACAATTAATTTAATAATAATATTTATTTAATACAGTAACCTTGTGATTATTTTAATTAAACACATTCAATTTATCATTTCAAAATTATAATTAGTCAGTCAATTGACTATGCTTCCTTTGAATCAAATATTTTTATTTTTATTCGTAACTATCGACTTAAATAATAAAAATCTAATTAAAATTATTTAAAAAAACACGCATGTAAACAAACATCAAGGATTGCCGCCCACACGGCCATTCTGCTCCAGCGCGCTCCCTGCGCTGACCCTGGCATCACCCATCCTGGGATCTAGCCCACATCGGCATCACTCAACATAGAGATCTAGCCGCCAAGACCGGGAAAAAGGAAACGCGTGGTGGCCAGCCAGCGTTATAAGGAAGGTGTTGTGGATAAGGTGGAACAATGCATACACATAATTATAAATTTGTTAATACAAAAGAAAACACTTACAATAATATCTAATGAATAAAACCACGTTTGTTGAGTCTCGGTCTGTGAGCAGTTTTCATTTTGAACACTGCTACTCGTCTCATCCACCGCCCACACGGTAGACTCGTCATCATCAGTAATTCAGTATTAAATGGATCTGTCTGTCCCGTAGGAGTAGGTCTTAATAAATCATGGCTGGCGATCTTTTCAGTACTTCCACGTAAATTAACATGTTTTAATTTATAACGATAGTTTAGTAATATTTCTAACATTTCCATGGGACCTCAAATTTTGCACCCAATTTGGTAGTATGTCTTTCATGACGACGCATCAAAACAAAATCTCCACTTTGTAAGGTTTGACTCGCGCTTTACCTATATCAAACCTCACTGTCTTGAAAAGATCGCTCGTCCATCCTTTGCTTACAAACATTTCTAACAAAAGTAAGGTTTCTATAGGCTCATCATCGTCAACTTGAAGAAGCTTGGTAATATACTCTGCTCTGCCTGACCATTTGCTCTACTAGCGCCTTTAGCCACAACGTAATGCTCAGTACGAAAATTATTACAAAATCTTTAAATTCTAGCGACGTCATACTTTTATCTTGGTCTGTTATAATAGAGTTAATAATTCCTTTTTGTTTTTTTTTGCGGAATCTATTGTACGGTCGTCAGCATAAACTAGATGAACGTATTTGGTGAATGCGTCTATAAAAACTAATGCAGACTCGGTTTCAGTTCGGGTCCCATACATACGGCCAGTTATGTCCGCATGGGCGGTACGAAAGGAGCCACTTTATCAATAGGATATAGAGATATTTGCCTAGTGCTTTGTTTATGGCGTAAAGTAACGCACCTTCCCTAACCTATCTATCTGGTTAGCAATCAAAGGCAATGGAAACTTGGAAAGTGGGCTCTTAAAGTGCTAGCATCCAGCTCACGGAAATCTATGCAAAATCGATCTAAACCATCCTTTTTCTTAACTATCAAAATTGGACTACTAAAAGGAAGTGTTGTTTTCAATTTACTGGTATTTACTTTGGAAACTAGATTTTGAAAGCTGTCTTTATATTTATCAACAATGCATGCATGTAATATTTTTTTTTTTTGTAAATCAGTATCTTTTACGTCAGTATTTAAATCAGGCTCAAGACATGATTATTTTTGTATGCATTCGCTTACTAAGAAATTGCGTTTTACAGAAATATCATTTTTTTGCTTGGATGACAAAAAGTCAAATCCAATTATGATATCATGTTGTATCTCAGTATCTTTAACAACATAAAACTCCTAACTCAACACAAGTACCAGCTATTTCCACCGTATTAGTAACGGTCTGTCTTGAATCAAATGGGTGTTCACCTGCACCGAAAACGTGGCGTTAACAGCCTTTCTCTTCCCGGGAATCGAACCAAAGAAGTGATTTCGCATCAGTGAACAATCAGCACTAGTATCAAACAAGCAAGGATAAGTAACGTTACCTATTTTAACTGTAGTAATACTACGGGCCTGGCGGTAAAAATTACCTACTGCAAAGGATTACTGACTTGACTGAATTCGACCGCTCATTTAACATTTTACGAAAACAATTATTTTCAACATGACCCTTTTTATTACAATATTTGCATTCCACTGATTTAGTATCATTAGGGGCTTTAGACTCGCTTCCGACAGTAGTGGAATTATCAGATCCGGAATAATTAAGCGCCTTGCAATCGCGAAAGCGATGACCAGGTTTATTACACCTAGAGCAAATAGACAAATAGTCTGGTTTAATACCTACTTCATCTTCAGTGGCGCGAGCTTTCTGAGAATTGTTATTATTGTTTGTTTTTTCTAATGTATCGAATTTACGTTTACGGTATGTCTTCAAAACAGGTACTAGTTTAGGCAAAGAGTCAGGCGTATTTCGTAACAATTCAGATCTAATATGTTCAGGATAAATACCTGTGATAACCGCATCCACAGCATCGGCATCATTAGCTTCCGGCCGCACGCGCTTGAATAATGTTCAAGCTGTAATGGCGTATTCGGCGTAGCTCGATGCTTGGTCCGACGTGTAGTTGCGCCATTTCTGTACATCATCAGCATACCGGAACTCCTTCGAGAAGGTCTTGATTAGATCTTCCTTCACCTGGTCCCAAGTAGTTGAATGTAGAGACCACGTGTCGGCCCACACTTTTGCTCTTCCTTTTAACTGAAGTATGGCTTTCATCCGTGCTTCTTTAGGTGATATAGCGAAAACGGAAATGGTTTCATCGACATTAGCGCACCAATCTCGAATATCATGAGATCGTACATCCGGGTCGAACGGAGGTAGGTAAAAATTTCCTCGTTCAAGGGGTAGCGCCGGCTGTTGTGGATTAGCGGCGGTGGCGGACACTGCCGCATTAACAGCACTTGCTGCGGCTTGCTTGGAGACTGTTGTTACCAGGCTCATCACTTGGTCCATGGTAAAAGTAGGCTCAAGTTGAACAAGCGATCGGCGGCGCCCGCCTAGTATAGGGGATTGTGATCCCACCGCTGCTGTCGGCGAAGTTCTACTATTCGCATGGTCTGCATGGTCATCGGGTGGCACGTTTTCATGACCATCCCTTAGGATAGAGATAATAGAGAAGAAACAGACGTTTCACTTAAAACTCACTTTTATTTACGACACGGGTATAGATAGCTCTTACACAGTCGAGGCTTAGCATAAGAATGAATCAAACAACAGCATGCAACCGCTTAAATAACCTTTCCAACCCTACCCCTCCAGGTAACACCTGCCACCTGCTATCTGAGATCACGCCACACCACCTGCGGTATGGTCGTTCTATCAATACAATTCCCAATTATTCATATTTCCGAGATCGTCTAAAAATAACAATTAATTTAATAATAATATTTATTTAATACAGTAACCTTGTGATTATTTTAATTAAACACATTCAATTTATCATTTCAAAATTATAATTAGTCAGTCAATTGACTATGCTTCCTTTGAATCAAATATTTTTATTTTTATTCGTAACTATCGACTTAAATAATAAAAATCTAATTAAAATTATTTAAAAAAACACGCATGTAAACAAACATCAAGGATTGCCGCCCACATACCCCATACAAATTTCCATCTCCTTTTTAACGCCCTTAGGGGATGAATTTTTAAAAAAGCTGAAATTATGTTTCAAGTCCCGCACGCACTCAAAAAAAATATTTGACCTCTATACAAACTTTCAACCCTTTGGGGGTGAAATTTCGAAAACGCTGAAATTCGTTTTCTTTTCTTATAATCAAATACCTTTTAACAAAGTTTTAAGTTCCTAGCTTAAAATATAATTTGAACCCCATACAAACTTTCAACCTCGTTTTAACCTTTTTAGGGGATGAATTATGAATTTTTAAACGATCGGCAACGAGCGGCATTATATTTATATCGGAGCATCGTTAATAATGGCGTAAGCGCCATCGACAATAAGGTCCCTTTTTATAGAAAATACCACATATAATAGATAATGCAGTCCATCCTGTACCTACATCATCGTTATTAATTTCAGCCATTTATTGCCTACTGCTGAGCACCTACTAAATATTTAATTTCTAGGAAACAACTCATCTCTGTATCAATACCTATATAAAACTAAATTTGCTATAGGGAACGTGCATTAACTGTAGGGGCAGCACAGGATACCCCTGTTTATTGGCGCGAAGTGTAAATATCAAGTTTATACTTCCAATATAGCCCACAAGATGGCAGAACCTACAATGCATAATAAAACGTACATGAACTATAGAGGGCATCACTTTCTTTGGCGTGAAGTATCAATGTCACAGTCAATGTATAGTTTATGTTTCCGATTCAGGCCACAAGATGGCAGACCCTCCAACGCGCACGGCCCCTATAGGTACTTAGGAAAAACTGTTCCTATAAAAATATACAGGAAAGCCAAATACTGTATGTAGTAAACACCTACATATAGAGCCATACACTCATTATTAAATTCGTACGTGATGTGATACAATGTGAATTTGTACAATGAGATTGCAGTCAATTTTGTATTCCCGACGCGTTTATTTAAATTAAGTACATACATTTCGATATTAAAATATCTGTACTATCGAAAGTGGAGCAATTTGGATAACGTAGGTACAGTACAGTCAAGTCAACATCAATATATATAGTAGCGGATGAAACAAGGCGCCAAATAACAAAATAGGTATAGGCCTAGGGATATATATTTACCGTTCGTGTTCAAAAGTAGGTATATGTTACAGTCTAATTCTTCTACAAATAAAAACATTTATTTTTGTGTAAGTTATTAAATAATCGTACAGTCGACTACAAAGAGATTTATCCACTTTTCACCTTACTGCATTGTAATAAAGTAAAAAAGTGGATACATCTCTTTGTAGTCGACAGTACATACTTATGGCGCTAAGTCTAATATGCTGACTGTACCGACTAAAATTATCGTACCTAGGTGCTTTTTTACGAACTAACATTTCAGTGCTTCTTAACGATTTTCTCATTTTATCCTACATAAGCGGGGTCAGGCTTTCAAACTTAATACAGCAGGTGACACCATGGTTGAGAAATAGAATAGAATAGAATTTCATTTAATCAAGTAAGATTTTACAATCTCTTTTGAATCGTCAAAAGTACATTACAACTAAATTAAAAAATAAATAACAGCTTACAAAATACAAAATTCAACAATTAAATTTTACTACCAATACAAATGCATTTTATAATTCATTCATTTACTAATAAAATGGCATCTAACATTTTAATTCAATTAAAAAACTTATTTATTTATTATATACTTTACAAAATAAACTAAAATTAGACCTAAACAAATTAAAACTAACAGAAATTACAGAAATAAATAAGACTATTAATAACCGATATGAGGCTTTCGCGAGTGCAGCTATACAATCGGTATTGGAAATGGATACATCACTATAGCGCAGCAAGGACTTGACAGATGAGTATCGCCGTAATGGCGTCGCCTAGTGGAGTTTCCCAAGTTGTTAGTTTTTATTGTATTAAATTCTTTATTTGATGATGATGTCAGGGAACTTACCATTATGCATGTCTAGGAATACCTCAAGATTGCTATAAGCAAATCGTTCAAGATATCGAGAGCAGCGGATGGCAGTGTCAATCTTTCAATAATGTTTCGAAACGTCGTAGAGGCGATAACACACCTGTGCGAAAACATTTTGAGCATTCGCCACCTACAACAACAGAAGCCGACATGTCAATATGTGATGAGCCGCGGCAGGCCGAGCTCGATTACAGCACAATCAATCAAAGCTACTCGACGGAGCTAAATCTGGAGGTGCTATCAAGATTGCTCGACATAAAATTAGGTGACGTAAAAAATGAAATCCGGGGGTTAGACTCCAAATTAAGTACAACAAGAGATCAAATTTTTATGCAAATTAACCAAGAAATGACTGTTGCTATTAGCCGGATAAAAAAAGAATTTACGGATTCTACGGACCTACTAAACAATCGAATAAATGCTATTCAAACAGATGTAGTATCTATGAATGATAAAATAAGAGCGTTAGAATTGGAGAATTCGCGTCTTAACGCAGAATTATTTGCCGCGAAAAATACCCACATACAGCAGACTAACACTGCAGAGCTCACGAGCGTAATCGCCGAAATACGTCAAGAGTTGAACGATAGAGACCAAGCCTTACTAAAACGACGTGGAAATCACAGGGATACCGGAACAGCCTGGGGAATCAACCCTGCACATTGTGCAAGCCTTATCGTCAAAGATAGGCATGTCATTGGAAGATCGAGAAGTAGTCAGTGTGGAGCGTGTAGGACCGCAGAGATCAACAAATGCTGGTACAGCTGGTAACACTAGACTGCACCCCCGCCCCCTGGTCCTGCGTCTCGCAAGAAGGTCGTCGAGGGACAATCTACTGCGGAACGCGCGGATTCGTCGAGGTCTGGACACGAGTGGCATAGGATTACCAGAACACAGCCCATGCCGTGTTTATGTCAATGAAAGGCTGACAAAAACCAACCGAAAACTTTTCTGGCAGACTCGGCAGGCGGGCGGTGCTGCCGGATGGAGGTTCATATGGACCAAGGACGGGTGCATATACGCTAAAAAAACGGACGGTAAGGACAGCAAAACAGTCCGAATACGGACGGAGTGAAAATGACATTCGGCAGGTTTTTGGTGTGGACCCTATTATTATTAAAGTATAACGAGAAATGTGTTTACGTTTATAGTTTATTTAGATAAGTCAAAAGAGAAAATTGTAAATAACAACGTTTCATAGCAACATCTAAATCAACGACAAAACACTTTAGTGTAAAGAGGATGTTCATCCTTAATATTCCCTCTTCTTTTTCAAACCGAAGGCTTCGCATAGTTTGAACAGTCTTGGTTTGTAAAGAGGTTTCGTAAACATATCAGCAAGTTGATCTGCTGTCGGTACTTGCTCAATTGTTATATCTTTTTCAGACACACACTGTCTCACATAGAAGTGTTTCAGTTTTATGTGTTTCGTCTTCCGGTGTTGCTCATATGGAGGATTGTACGCAAGCTTGATTGCAGACTCATTGTCAATGCGCAAAATTGGCGTATCTAGTTTTATTTTCAGGTCTTGGAACAATCTCCTTAGCCAAACAATCTCACGGCTGGCTTCACTAGCCGCTACTATCTCCGCATCTGTAGATGATAGTGCAATGACAGTTTGCTTCGAACTTCGCCATGATATTGCTGAACCAGCATACAGGCATACTATTCCACTAGTGGAGCACCCCGTCGCGTCGTCTCCACCGTGATCGGCATCGCTGTAGCACACCAGACGCTTTTCACCTTTCTTATACTCAAGCCCTGTATCGACAGTTCCCTTCAAATATCTAAGTATTCTTTTTACTTGTTGTACATTACTTGAGGTAGGTTTATCTAGGTTTCGTGATACAACTCCAACTGCATACGCAATATCCGGTCTCGTCCCAACCATTAAGTACGATAAGGACCCAACGGCTTCCCGGTAAGGAAAGTCTAACTGGTCAGGACTTTGATGATCCTCCATTACTCTTTCAGGCTTTAGTATGGGTGTTCCAACCTCCTTACAGTTATTCATTCCATACTTTTCAAGCAATTTTATCGTGTAAGCCGTTTGGTGGACTTTAATAGTACCATCTTTGTGTTGATCTATTTCAAGCCCCAGAAAATAGGACGGTATCTTCGTGGTGATTTTAAAACGTCCTTTTAACTGATTGTTCATGAAGTCATCAGCCTCTTTTGCGTCTGACGCGGCCAACAATCCGTCATCGACATATAGTGCGAGCAGTATTTTCTTCTGTTCTCGTTCTCTGACATAAACACAAGGATCTGCTTCACTCTGAATGAAACCTGACCCTATAAGAAAGTCATGGATGCACTCGTTCCAACACTTAGGCGCCTGTTTCAACCCGTATAGGCTTCTTTTCAGTTTGCATACTCGATTCGTTCCATTGTCGTATCCCTCTGGCTGTCGCATAAAGATCTCTTCCTTGACAGTACCGTAAAGAAAAGCAGTAGTGACGTCAAACTGTCTAAGTACTAAACCTTCATTAGCAGCAATACTAAGTAGCATCCGGATTGTGCTCATTTTTGCTACAGGGCTAAATGTTTGGTCATAATCTATACCCTTCTTTTGTGTATATCCAACAGCGACTAATCGTGCTTTGTACTTATCGACTGTACCGTCAGGGTTTCTTTTGATTTTAAAGACCCATTTGCATCTTAATGCTTTTCTATTTTTAGGTAGGGTTGTCAATTCCCAGGTTTCGTTCCCTTGTAGGGATTGTACTTCATTGTTCATGGCTTCTATCCACTTATCTTTTTCAGGGCTTCTTAGGACGTCTTGGTACGAAGTGGGTTCAGAGATAGATATAGCCTCATTAAGAAATTGATAAAAACTAAACCACTTCGGAGGTTTTATCTGGTTCCGATCGCGAAGCTGTCGTGTCGGAGGTTCAATATCTGCTGTTTCTTCATCTTCCATTGACTCGTAATCCTCAATGACACTTGCCTCTGAAGGTGGATGAGCGTGACTTTGATCGCGATAGTCATCTTCGACGCTTGCCTCTAAAGGTGGAGGAGTGTGACTCACCTCACGAAATTCCTCTCCCACACTTGCCTCTATAGGTGGAGGAGTGTGACGACTCACCTCGCGGCAACGCCCTTCAATGGTACCCTCTTCAAGTCGATGAGAGTGACTCTTCTTGCTAGCAGTTTCAGATTCTGTAAGAGACAAAGGAAAGTCATAGGTGTTTGTTTTAGGCTGAGGCTTTATCGAGTTTCTATCTATCTTGGTTTCCTCAGCTAGAGGTGCTTCATTAAAGACAACATCTCGGGATCTGATAAGTTTTAGTTCCTCTATATTGAAAACTCTGTAACCTTCATCGCCGTCATACCCGATGAGTATTCCTGTTTGTGCTTTTTTGTCCAGCTTACTAGTCCTTTTCTGCTTTGGGAGATGGACGTAGCAGTCGCATCCTATTACCCTTAGGTGATCAATTCTTGGCTTCTTGCCATACCAACGTTCGTGCGGAGACATTCCTTCTACAGGAGTAGGCCCTGTCCTGTTTAGGATGTACACCGATGTATTTGTTACTTCAGCCCATAGACCTTCTGGGATCTTATTGCGGGCGTGCATCAGTGTCCTTGTCATCTCTACGACCGTGCGATTTTCTCTTTCTGTGGACATATTCTGCTCAGGAGTGTATGGCATGGTAAACCTTTGTTTGATCCCATATTTTCTCAAAGTATTCCTTACTAATTCATTGTCAAATTCTCCTCCATTATCGCTTAACAATTCCTGTATTACGTGTCCGGAAGTTTTCGCTTCAGCAAGAAAGTCCTTTAGCCGTGCGTGGACTTCAGACTTCTGTCTCAGAAAGTAGATCCAGCGATACTTTGAGTAAGCGTCTTTGAACAGAACGTAGTATCTACACTTCGAGATCGAGTAAGGAAAGGGACCGCATACATCAGTGCTGATTATCTCTCCAGCCTTTGTGGCTCTTGGTCTCATACCAAATTTTTGCCTATGGCTCTTTCCAAAAACGCAGCCTTCACAAATATCTGATGAACTTGACGAGTTTAACTTTACTCCTAGCTCTTGCTGTATCAGTTTGGCCACATGTCTCTTGTTCTGATGTCCCAGGCGTTCATGGTAGAGTTGAAGATTCTGAGGTGCTGATAATTGGTTCACTTTCACTTCAAGCTTCGGCATCAATACCTTGACATTAAGTTTATATAAATCGCCATATTTGGCTCGATTTCCAAGTAATAGCACTTTTTCATCATCCTTCAATATACAAGACAAGCCATTTGACTTAAAAGAACTATTTTTCAGCGTATCTTGCGCGTACAGCACGGAAAATAAGTTTCGTTTAATGCTTGGTATGTACCATACGTTTGATAGGATTACTTGCTCTTTGTGGCCGTTAATGTCAGCTTCAAGATGGATTGAGCCTTTTCCTAGGGCTTGTATCTTCTGTCCATTGGCTGTCATTACTCTCGTAGAGGACTCATCAAAATTTTCAAAAGTTTTATATATATCTCTTCTGTTAGAGACGTGACTTGTCGAGCCATTATCTACATACCACGAGTATGGATCCGTATTCTTTGTTTCGCAGGTAAGAGCAAGGTCAGTCAGTGTCAATGTTACAATATTATAGGTTTGCTTCGGAGGTTTAGGAGGTCTACCATCCGCAATCCACTTCTTGCAGGCTGTGACTTTGTGAAAGCCTTCTCCACAGTAATTGCATTTCTTGAACTTCTTATTTCTTTGCTTTTCGTACTGTTTGTTCCCTCGTAACATAAGTAGTTCGTTACTTCCTCCGGCTTCTTCATTACTTTTTTGATTCAGAGACCTCTCGTGTGCGCATACTTGCGTAGTCAAGTTCTCTATGTTCCTGTCACTTTTATTCATTAAAAGCCAACTCCCTCAATTTCTTTGTTCAGATCATACCATAGAGTTTTAAGATTTGAAATATGCGTAGCCATGTCGTGCTCTTCACTCTTCTGGTAGCGGAAGAACCTTATGCACAGGTCGTAGCTTCGGTCTTCTTTTGCCCCGTCATAGAGTCTATGGAGCTCTTTCCACATTTCGCTCGCTGTTTCGCAACGCATCACCTTTTGTAGTGTCTCCTCTGTCATGTTAGTCGTGAGGATTAGCAGCGCCTGACTATCTGATTTTTGATACGCTTCCATTTCCGTCCTATACTTTGTTTTCTCCTCAGATGTTGCTCCTTCATCTGGGGTTTTAGGTTTCGTTAACGTACCTTGTATTGCTTCCAACGTACCTGGGGTACTTTTTAGCAGCAGTAGTATCTTATACCGCCAGGTTTGCCAGTTTGTGGCTCCGTCAAGACGACCAATCTCAATTTTTATACCCGACGAAAAAGTCGAATGCATTTTTGGGAATTTCGCTTTCTTCACCACAATTGCAAATAGTGTAACATTAATTTAACATTACGCTCTGCTACCATATTAAAGTATAACGAGAAATGTGTTTACGTTTATAGTTTATTTAGATAAGTCAAAAGAGAAAATTGTAAATAACAACGTTTCATAGCAACATCTAAATCAACGACAAAACACTTTAGTGTAAAGAGGATGTTCATCCTTAATAATTATGTCTACTGAAAAATGACTATAGAATGTGTTTTGGTGGTTTTTTGTATATGGCAATATATTTTAAGATATGCGTCTTTCTTTATAATGTTAAAATAATACTATACAATATTTATTCAATGTTTACATGCGGTTTAACTGTAAATACAAATACACTACACATGTACACTTTTAAATACACTACACTTGTACATTATTATTACTCTAGAAAACACTCGCATCTAATACTTTGTAAATCTAAGTTTATGTCTGAAGCGGTATATTATGTAATGTTTTTGTTGATGGTATTGGTTGGAGAGCCGGCAGTAAAGTTTCGAACCAACGTGATACCGCGCTGAGATGCACAATGGTTTCCCATAAAACTGATGCTAAGTCGGAATTTGATAGTCTGCCACGGCGGAACTAGCCGAAAGTACAAAAAAAATAGCCACTTCCGGTGCGAAAAAGGGGGGGTCATTTAACCCATCTGATACTGCAATAAAAGCTATGGCATCAGTTAGAAATTTACTGGTAGATACAGAAAAGCGAAATCTGCCAGTATGATTGCTGCCGGAAGTGCTTGGCATACGCTCTCAAAGGTGACCATCAGGACCCCTAAATTAACCCATCTGATACCAGCATGAAACCAATTCCAGTCGGTAGATATGAACCTTCTCTTCAGGAATATATAAGTCTGCCAGGGCGCTTTCAGCCGAAACACCTTGACATACGAGATTATGTGGCGCAACATCCGTGGTACCCGTATAACCCGTATTTTGGAATTGGACATATTACGGACATTTCAAATACTGCAGGCTTATTAATTTATTACTCTATGCTTATATTTGTATATTATTACGTTATTAATAACACATATTTATAATAAATTAAGTTAAAATAAATTAAATAATGTGATTAATAGTCATTGAATTAGCTATATGAATCGTTTGTCTTTGTCTGTCATTTTGACTTATGTATTTGTAAGAAAAGGATAAAACATAATTTAACTAATTCAGGCTCGTAAAGTTTTACGAATAAGGGGCTATTAGTATTCATAGCTAAATCAGGCTTGTAATGCGACATAAAATGATTTTTGGTGGTTTCTTTTACGCTTGAGGCGTTTTTTCACTTATTTGGTGTATCTAATCACTATCTTATGTAGGGGAGGGAGGGGCAAGACGAGTAAGACGGGGTAGCGGCTTTATATGGCGACACGACTGACCATCAGAATCCCGTTAACGCATGACGATGCGTCGCCATCATAGCAATCAGTTCGCACAGTGACCGGCTAGACAAATGGTGTCGTTAATTATTTATTTGCAAAAAAACTGTTATTGCCATATTCCTTGTTATTTTTTAGGGTTCCGTACCCAAAGGGTAAAAACGGGACCCTATAACTAAGAATCCGCTTTCTGTCTGTCTGTCTGTCTGTCCGTCTGACAGAGATGAAATTTTCACAGATGATGTATTTCTGTTGCCGCTATAACAACAAACTATAACTAATTGTTTATAACACCTGTATTCATTAACTGTAATGCACAATTGATGAATAAATGATTCTAAATAATTCTAAAAACATAATAAAATAAATATTTAAGTGGGGTTCCCATACAACAAACGTGACTTTTTTGCCGTTTTTTGCGTAATGGTATTATGGTACGGAACCTTACGTGCGCGAGTCCGACTGGCACTTGGCCGGTTTTTGTGTTTATTTGGTTTGCGTTTGTTTACTTATTATCACCAGCACATATATACTATTAATTTATTCCTGTGGCCCAGCAATCACGACAACAGCTAAGGACTTGTTTGGTTTCAAGTACGGTTTTTTTTTTTAACAAAAAACTTTCGCATTTCATTAGGCACATGGGGCAAGATGGGGTACATCTTGACGGTCGTAGTTTTAAAGTGATAAACTCATAAAGAATTGCGGATTTGAATTTATTTATTCTTCTCTTGTAGAACGGTGAAAAAGTATAAAAGAAAGTCAAATAGAGGAGAGTGGTTAGAGGGAGAAAAACGCATCATTTGTACAAAGGCGAACTTATCCCTTTCAGGGATCTCTTCCAGTTAACCTATGAGCAATTGAGGGAGAATTGGAGAACGGTAGACATCAAAGCTGTACTAAACGGCATAAAAGAAAATATTTAGTTTCCTAAAAGACAGGTAAACCTATAACCTACAGTAGACATTAGATGTTCTAGTTGAGCTGAAGTTTCTGCAAACGCCGCGATGTCGTCTGCAAATCGTATAAAATGTATTTTCTCCCCATTTAATTTTACCCCTCCCTTGTCTATTTCAAATGTAAATTGGAAACGGGACTTAATCGCGTATTTAAGTTTTAAGATTTACCTCCGACGTATCGAGTACGGCGTTGTCCCCGTGGTCTCGAAGAATAATGTGTAAAAATCGTGAAAGTGAGATATATACATATATGTATATGTTTTCTTCAATTGCATTTATGGTTTGTTGTTGGCAAATACTAGTTAATAAATTCGATGTCTATGACAACTAAAACTACATAATTCTATTCACCCCTTTCTTTCTTTTCTTATGTATATCGATCGACCCCGTTTTAAGGATGGTTATCAAGAAAATTGCTGGTTTTGATTTTCTCTGAATAAGGCGGGTAAAAATTGATTTCACAAGTGCACAATTGAAAAACTAACAAGGGACTCAAATAAAAAACCGGCCAAGTGCGAGTCGGACTCGCGCACGAAGAGTTCCGTACCATTACGGAAAAAAACAGCAAAAAATCACTTTTGTTGTATGGGAGCCCCATTTAAATATTTATATAATATACAACAGGCATCATAAATACATCATCTGTGAAAATTTCAACTGTCTAGCTATCACGGTTCATGAGAGATACAGCCTGGTGACAGACGGACAAACGGACAGACGGACGGACAAACGGACAGACGGACAGCGGAGTCTTAGTAATAATAAATGATGTAAAATGTTCATATTTGGATTATTGGTAAAAAACGTCCTTGACGTTGAAAATCCTGTCTTTTCACACCCGTTTACAATAAGTATGTAATAATAATAATTTTGTTCATTTTGGTAAATAAAGAATATTGTAATTTGAAATTATTTTATTATTTATAAATAAGGTGCTAACAAATTAGCTACAGAAATTTTACGAGATGGTACTTTGCACTAGAACAATTAACTTTTAATAGAAATTAAGAAAATTTCACAATTTTTATTTTATTTACCGAACAAAATAAATATACTATAATTCTATCTAAAAAAGAATCATCATGTATTTAACTGCTTGTGTGTCTTAAATGTCATTGTCAACGTGTCATTTGATTTATCAACGTGAAGTGGCCAGTTAAGTTTTATATTTAAAAGAGGTTTTAGAATCTGTTCAATGAGGTATCATTTAATTATCTCATTAACAGAGTTTTTTTACAAAGCAAATTTGTTTTCCAATTTTCTCAAAATAACATCATAAAACCTATAATGTTTCATACTTCAGGAGCCGAGTACTATCAACTGTAAAGATATCGGTAGCTAATTTGTTAGCACCTTTATAAGGCAAACAAAGAAGTACAAAGCCGTAAGCAGGTATTAAATTAATGCCCAAATTATATTGTGTATATTAATAAATCTGAAATATATGTTATTAATGGCATAAAAATATACAAATATAAGCATTAGGTAATAAATCATAAGCCTGCAACAATTAAAATGTCTGTAATTTGTACAATTCCAAAATACGGGTTCCACGGATGTTGCTCACATAATCTCGTATGTCAAGGTGTTTCGGCTGAAAGCGCCCTGGCAGACTTATATATTCCTGAAGAGAAGGTTCATATCTACCGACTGAAATTGGTTTCATGCTGGTATCAGATGGGTTAATTTAGGGGTCCCGATGGTCACCTTTGAGGGCGTATGCCAAGCACTTCCGGCAGGAATCATACTGGCAGATTTCGCTTTTCTGTTTCTACCAGTAAATTTCTAACTGATGCCATAGCTTTTATTGCAGTATCAGATGGGTTAAATGACCCCCCTTTTTCGCACCGGAAGTGGCTATTTTTTTTGTACTTTCGGCTAGTTCCGCCGTGGCAGACTATCAAATCCGGACTTAGCATCAGTTTTATGGGAAACCATTGTGCATCTCATCGCGGTATCACGTTGGTTCGAAACTTTACTGCCGGCTCTTCTACCATATATTGCGCGACCAGCTATCTATGTTATTATACTCGTATTTATTACCTTAACCACAATGGCATGCTTATTGAAAAGTGTATTTATTTAATAATAATTCTGGCACGGGATTTATATCTTGGTTTTATTTATTCACGTATAAATCATATACAATTAGTCATTATAAATATAACAGTTGGTGTAATGATCTTAAGTGTTAATTGCTGTTGCCCAAAGGTACGCCACTCAATTAGATTATTAGATCCGACAAGTAGTAAAGGTATATACACGTATAAGCCTATAACTTTCTCTAGTTCTACCATCTTTGACTGGCGACATGCCTCATTCCTAAGACTGTACCAACTTCACTGTAAATTTTGTGAAATCTTGTACTCCTTCGTTGTGCAGTTTATTAAAGATAAAAAAATAACCTTTGGATTTTTAAACCCTGGTTCACTCGGGACGCGTCATAACGAGTTTCTTGTGGCCATGGAACGTGCTGATGTGGATATAATGGCCATATGTGAAACATGGCTGAGAGAAGGACAGGAAAGGCGCGCCCCAGCGCCGCCGGGGTACAGGCTGCGACACGTGCCGCGCGATGCTGCGAGCGGTCGCGCTCGGGGCGGCGGCGTAGGTATGTACCTTCGGCGCGGCATCTCCGCGCGGCGGCTTCAGCACCCCATTGCACCATTGGTTGAGCAGATGTGGCTCGGTCTTAATATCAATGGTCTCAGACTAGCTGTAGGGACTGCGTATCGGCCTCCCTGGTTTGATGTTGATGCATTTCTGGATGGTCTTAGTGATTCATTGTCCTCATTTGCGATGTATGATTATATTATTTTATTAGGCGACTTCAATATAAATATTATGAATGATCAGGAATCAAACTCAAAGAAGCTTATCCACTTTTTGAATTACATGCACTTGTCACAGTATGTAACACAACCAACGCACTACACTGAGCATAGTGAAAGTCTGATAGATGTTATATGTTGTAATAAGGCTGTCTCTAATGTGTCTGTTACTCATATCCCTGACCTAAGCAGCCATGCATTCGTCACTTGCCAAGTAGATATCAAAAAAGTAAAACCTCCCCCCAAATTGTTTATATATAGGCCTATTAAAAATATTAATATTAACGATTTTAATCACACTATTAATATTATTAATTGGGAAGAACTTATTACAGGCAGCGTTGACGATATGGTGACGCAGCTTAACTCATGCTTAATAAATATTTTTGACATGTATGCACCCTTAAAAAAGTTCACATTAAATCGAGCTCGTATCCTTGGATTACTTCTAATATCAGAGAAATGATGCGTTTAAGAGACCTAGCTCATGCCAAATATCGCCACACTAAACTGGATAGCAACAGGCAGTGTTATAAAGATCTGAAACATTTAGTAAACGTGTCACTTCATTACGAACAATGTGCATACTTCCAGTATCACATTAATAGGAATATCAATGACCCCAGAAAGCTTTGGAAAAATATTAAAAACAATTTAGTCGACTTCAAGTCAAAAGATTTAGACTACCCCCACATCTCACTGATCCTAACTCTATTAATACCCACTTTCTAAATATACCCGGCAACGATACAGTGGACGTATCTTATATAACTTATCTCGAGTCCAATCGATATGGCCCTGCAGTATTCAACCTAAAAGCTGTCAATGAAACCTTGGTTGCCAAGATTATTAAATCCATATCAACTAATGCTGCTGGAGTCGACGGTATATCCTTGGATATGTTGATATTGACACTCCCAAGAACATTAACCATAATCACGAACATAGTTAATAAATCAATAGAAACAAATGTTTTCCCTGATCTGTGGAAAATAGCTACAGTTAAACCTATTCCTAAAACGCCCCATCCTGCGGACTACAAAGACCTGAGGCCAATCAGCATACTACCTCTCCTATCAAAAATACTTGAGAAGGTTGTATGTATGCAGCTTACTGATTTTCTTGAAAGCAATGACATACTCCCATTAAGACAATCTGGTTTTAGAAAAGGTCATAGTACCTCCACTGCCCTTCTGGATGTGGTAGATGAAATCTTGTCCTCACAAGATGAAGGCAAAGGAACAATATTGGCCCTATTGGATTTTTCCCGAGCGTTTGACTGTATCAATACATCTACCCTTCTATCTAAATTAGCATATTATGGTTTCAGTGATAGCTCGATAAAGTGGTTCGCAAGCTATATGAGTAATCGATCGCAATTTGTCCAAGTGCATGGCACAGACGGCTCAACCGTCACGTCGGGATTACTTCCAGTATCTAGAGGGGTGCCGCAGGGCTCTATTCTGGGGCCAGTGTTGTATAGTCTCTACAGTGCAGATATCGTACATAACATAAAACATTGCAAATTCCATATCTATGCCGATGACCTACAGCTTTTCATATCATTCAAACCAGAAGACATGCAACAAGCTGTCGATAGACTAAACGAAGACCTGCACCGCATTGACAGTTGGTCAGAAAAGAACAGTTTGGTACTTAACCCGACGAAATCTAAGTTCCTCGTTTTGGGCTCAAAAAAACAAGTAAACCGAATTACAGCTGCTAATCCTCATGTCAATATCTCAGGCAAACATGTGGAGATGGTTTCGGAAGCCCGCAACCTGGGCCTGCTTATGGATAGCTCTCTGCACTTTGAAAACCACATCTTAGAAACTGTCAGAAACTGTTTCTATAGACTGACAGTCCTTTACCGGGTTCGTAACTATCTTAGTGTAGACATGCGTGTGAAATTGTGCGACACACTCATCCTATCCAAGCTTAACTACGCGGATACGGTGTATGGTGTTATAATGGTGATGAAGGAAAGACGAACAAACTTTCTTATATAATTTATTCTTATAATATATTTGTGGAGCTCAGTCTCAACACTTGTACAGCGACGCCATCTTGGGTAGAAGAGAGAGTTGCCATAGATAACACTAAATGTCAAACCAAACTAGTGATGTTATTACCAACCTAACATCCCTTTCCTTAAATTTATATTATAATTACATTGATGACCAGTCTCTTATTTAACTCATCTTTACAACATGTTATGTTAAAGTCTTTCAGTTACCTAAGTATTAACAATTAAATAATCTTCACATTTAAACATGACAGTCTGTTCCTTTAACTGGTCTCTATGGTCATTACTAAAATCAATGTATTTATGTTTATAGTTAACAATAAAATATTCTACAAATTATGATACAGTCTTTTCATTAACTGGTCTTTACAGTTACACAATTTAGTTTACATTTTATGAAATAGCTTAATTGCAAAACTACATTTACATTCAGTTGACTTAATTAAATTATATTATATCTAAATTTCCGTTATATAACGCTTTGGAGGTTTAACAATACGTCCTGATCTCGTCACTCTGTGATCAGTTATTACTGGTGCTGGAGTACCCGTCTCCTGTCTTGCCTCTGCCACTTCCATACTTCTTTCCCTTCGTGGTGAGCAAGATCGCATGGGAGACGATTGTGTCAAGTCACTATTCAAGATACTATAGTTATGAATAAGATGAATCCTATTTCTTACATAAGTTACATCATTACTAGTTTTTATCACATATGACCTATTATTACTTAACCGTTTAACAATTACAGCCTTTTCCCAAGTACTGTGTGGATTTTTCTTATAATACACCTGGTCTCCTGGATACAAAATGGACATTGATTTAGCATTCCTATTATAATATCTAGACATATCTTCATTATTTTTAACAGCTGATTGTTTGTATTCCTTAAATGTCACAGCTTTAGGTCTGAGTTTGTTAAAGTTTACTGGTATCTTACTTCTTAATTTTCTAGACATTAATAACTCAGCCGGTGATAACATATGATTTTTAGCTGTATTTCTATACTGTAATAATGCTAAGTAAGGATCTGATCCATCTTCCTTACATTTTTTGAACATATTTTTTAAAATTTTCACAGCAGTTTCAATTTGGCCATTAGAGTTTGAATGATAAGGAGCTGTTACTATATGTTCTATGTCCCATTCATATAGAAGTGATTTAAATTCTGATGACTGAAAGGGAGGACCACCATCTGACACTAATGTCATAGGTATCCCATGTCTGGCAAATATTGACTTTAAATTTATTATGACATTTTGAGCCGTACTATTATTTTTTAACAATGCTGTCTCTATGTACTTTGAGTAATAATCAGTTACTACAATGTAGGTTAAGTTATCAAAGTGCATTAGATCAATGCCAACTCTTTGCCAAGGATATTTGCTAATTTCATAGTTTTTTAAGGGTTCCTTTTGATTACATGGCTTGAACTTGGCACAGGTGTCACATTGTTCCACTACATTTTTTATATCAGCAGACATGTTAGACCAATATAATGAATCTCTAGCTAATCTTAGACACTTATTTATCCCTTGATGACCTTCATGCAATTTATTTAATATTTCTTTTTGCATGGACTTTGGAACAATTAAATTTGACCCTTTGAACAATAAATCTCCTATGACATGAATTTCACCCTGCATGTTCCAATATGGCTTCACTAATAAATTGATTTTATCTTTACTACTTGGCCAACCTTCAAAATAATATTTTTTTAACAATTGAAGGGTTTCGTCATCAATGGTTGCCTGTTTTAATTTATTTTTGTACTCTTGACTGATCGCTAAATTTGACTCGACTAAATTGACATGGTAAGACATATCAGATTCATTTTCTGGAATAAAATGGTCTTTCATAGCTGCTCTAGACAAAGTATCAGATATATACATTTCTTTGCCAGGTATGTGAATAACTTCTAAATCATACTTCTGTAAAGTTAGCATCATACGCTGCAGTCTTGCTGGTACCTCATGCAAAGGCTTTTTAAACAGATAAACCAATGGTTTATGATCCGTGTGCACAATGACTTTACGTCCATAGACATATTGATTGAATTTACAACATCCGAACTGAATTGCAAATAGCTCTTTTTCAATTTGTGCAAAATTTTCTTGTGACTTAGTTAGTGTTTTTGAACTGTATGCAATTGGCTTATTATTCTGTAAAATTACAGCACCTATCGCTGACTTTGACGAGTCTACTGATAGAATCAGTGGCAAATTTACATCATAGTGTGCTAAAACTGGCGTGTTACATATTATTTCCTTTAATTCACAATATTCTTTTTCATAGTTACTGTCCCACTGCCAGGGCACGTCTTTTTTTAACAAAGTTCTCATGAGAGTGGTCTTTGCTGACAAATTATCAATGAAACATCCTACAAAATTTACCATCCCGAGAAATCTTTGTAATTCTTTAAGATTACTGGGACTTTGCATCTCTTTGATCGCCTTGACTCTTTCTTGACTGACTTTGACACCATCTCGGTTAAAAATATATCCTAAAAATTCTACCTCCGACACTCCAAATTTGCATTTCGACTTATTTAATTTTAAATTGACTTGTCTAGCCCTATCTAGCACTTTTTTAAGTCGTTGATTATGAATCTCTGGGGTCTCACCATAAACTAAAAAATCATCTACAAAAATGAGAACGCCCTCTATGTCACCAAATAACTCATTAATGACTCTATAAAAAATCTCTGTTGATGCATTTATGCCAAAAGGTAATCTAAGATATTTATATCTACCAAAGGGAGTTTGGAATGTGCAAAGTTCAGAACTCTCCTCATCAAGTTTCAAAGACCAAAAACCTGAGAACGCATCCAGATGTGAAAAACAAGTAGCACCTTTCAATTGCGACCTAATCTCATCAATATTTTTTAATGGATAATGTTCTCTCATAATATTTTTATTCAAATTTCTAGGAAATAGACATATTCTAAGCTGACCTGTTGACTTGACGGTGACTACTACAGAGTTGACCCATGCCGTTGGCTTGGTGACTTTTTCAATGACTTTCATGCTCTCCATGCGATCCAGCTCATCCCGTAGGTCCTTCAGTAGCGCAAATGGTACCTTCCTCGGAGGATCAATGCATGGCACAGCATCAGACTTCAGTTTCAGATGGCAGACAGGAGGTAGACACCCCAGACCCTGGAAAACATCATTATATTGTGTAAGAATTTGACAATTATTTTTTTCTATTACTTCCTCAGTTAGCTGATAAACATGTTTGACTATACCAATTCGATCACATGTATCTAGACCTAAAATGGTTTCACCATTTACAGTTGTCACTGCAAAGGTTATTTTCTCTACTCTGTTATTGAAATGACATTCCAATTCTGTTTCCCCTATTATTGGAAGTTCACACCTATATGCCTTAGCAGTAAGAGTGGTTTCAACTATATTGTTGAGCCCTAAAGTTTTGTAAGTTTGTAACGACATCAAATCAAGCTCGGCCCCAGTGTCTAAAAGGCAATTTATATCTCGACCATTGACATTGACATTTAAGTACCAAGACTTTTTATTTCTGTTTTTGTTCTGTACTTGCCCCACAAATAACCTCTCAGCGCAGTAAGCATTATCATCATCGAGGTTTTCTAGCTCTAATTGTCTTACATTTTTATTTTTAAAACAAAATTTTGCAAAGTGACCATAAGAGTTACATGACCTGCATTGTACGTTGACTGCTGGACACTTGAAGCGATGCACCTGCCCACAGCGCGTGCATGTAGACTGCTGACCTCTCTGCCATGGCCTCGACGGAGCTGACTGGTAGTGTGGTCGACCCGATGACTGATATTCTGATGTTGACTGATTTCTTGACGTTGACTGATTTCTTGATGCTGACTGACTTCTTGACGGTGACTGACTTGACGTTGAGTATCTTGACTTTGATCTGTGATGACTGTTACTGCGGTTGTTGCTTCTGCCCCTCAGTTGCAACACATTCTGTGTGCCGGTGCTCTCCTGTACTATTCTGTCCGAATCTTGTTGAGCCGCAATGACAGCTTTTGCAAGCTCACGCATCCTAGCATATGACAAATTGGGCTCTTGTAACAACCTTTGTCGAACATGTGACAGCTCAGAACTCATGTTTGCAATAAAAATATCCCTGATAAGAGACTCTCTCAGCTCTTTAAATTCACAATCTTTGCTCTTGTTCTCTAAATCAGTTAGGAAATCATCGATGTTTTCAGATTTACTCTGCTTCCGTGTGAAAAACATATAACGTGTCATGGTAAGATTTTTTTGAGGTTCAAAATGAGTGTCAAATTTCTTTTTGATTTCCTTTAATTGGCATTTGTCGAAGTCTACGTTGAACAAGCTCAGGTTAGGTGGCGTCGCTGTACAAGTGTTGAAAGAATTAAAGATTTCCAAACCTTTAACGCCCATGGAGTGCAGCATGATTGCAATTTTTCTTTTGTCGTCCGCCTTGTCAAGTCCCGATGCCAATAAATATATGTCAAACCGCTGCCACCACCTTTTCCATTCTTCCGCATTATTATTTGTGGTGTCCGACGAAATCATGAGCTTCGGTAAAGATGTACCAAGTCCATGCGACTTGATTCCGACATCTTCACTTCCCTCCGCCATTTCCTTTGTTGGAGGTGCAAGTTCGGCGCGTGTGACTTTTTCTTGTTTCCGTTTGACTTCTGTCTGATCTTCTGAGTCACTCATCACGACACTTCTGACACCATGTTATAATGGTGATGAAGGAAAGACGAACAAACTTTCTTATATAATTTATTCTTATAATATATTTGTGGAGCTCAGTCTCAACACTTGTACAGCGACGCCATCTTGGGTAGAAGAGAGAGTTGCCATAGATAACACTAAATGTCAAACCAAACTAGTGATGTTATTACCAACCTAACATATGGTAACTGCTTACTCTCTCGTACTAAGAAAATCGTTCAACGGCTGCAAAACGCCTGCACACGTTTTTGTTTTCCAATACCCCCACGATCCCATATTACTCCGTATCTCAATATGAACAAGCTTTTAAATATGGATGGTCGACGTACCCTACATTTGGCCACACTCTTATTTGGTATTTGCAACAGCAAGAAACCCACATATTTGCATGATAAGATGGTCTTCTACCAGCGTCGTATTAGACGTGTACCCCGACTGGTTTGCCCAAGGCACAATACCGCTGCATTTCGTGGCAGTTTTCGTTATGCTGCCACGAAATGCTGGAACAACCTTCCACCTCCTATTTGGGAGAGCATGACTGTTAGTAGGTTCAAGTCTAAACTGAAAACACACCTAATAGCTCAACAAGGTATTGCTGCCTAAGGGCATCATTCTACATAGCTCCAGTTCCTAAATATTACTAACCCCCAAGTCTATTTCTAGTTACCGCAATATAATGAATTTATATGTATAATACGTGTACCTTTGCTGTAATATACAAGTATTTATATTTCATATTTACTATTGACAAATGTTTATTTATTTATTATTACCTAACACACAAGTCGCGCAGTATGCCGTTCCGCACACCTCCTCTCCTCCTGGCTCCACAGAAAACCAGCGCCGTTGACAACGCTTAGTCGTGCCAACTGCATTGCTGAGTGGAGACCATTTCAGCCTCACATCCTTATCTGTTAGTTTTGTATTTTTCACCTTTGTTTTTTTTTCTTTCTTGTTGTTGTTAATGTATCTTTGTAATGTAATAATGATGTGTTGCCTGAATAAATATTATTCTATTCTATTCTATTCTATGATTGGTTTATTAATAACCAGGACTCTTTCCACTTTTCTATAATAGCTCCCAATGCCTGCTGAAACCGGTTTACGGGTATCTATTTATGTACCCGTGAATGGGTTCCAGCAGGCGTTCTACATGACATCAAAACACTCCAAACGGACTCTACGTGTTGGATCTATATCCCCACGCACGCCTTATAAATGACCGGGCCTGAAAACCCGAGTGTTTGTAACGGAGATACAAATAATAATATTGTTTATTTCAAGTTTTAAACTCATACAATACAATAAAATAAGGTAACATAAAATTCAAAAATACAATCCAATACAATGATGCGGAAGCTATAAATAGATCCTTTGTTAATTATATAGGTACATATAAAAATTATACCTTAAATAAGTACATATTGTTTTCTATTTTCGTCCAGGTGCACGGCCGTCCAGTGTTTTAGGATGTTATTGCTCGGGTTGACAGTAAACAGCGCCAGAATATCATTTGCTGCGCTGCGAGTTTTGCCATACGTTTGCCCAGACCGAAGCTATGCGGGACCGCATGATTGCATAAAAATCAGGTACTCCCGCATTAGCAAACATGGTCTTAGCACTGCAGTAACGAGGTTGTTTCATGAGTATTCTGAACGCATCGTTATACTGAACCCGAAGCGCGTTATATGAGCGATTGGTGTAGTTACACCAAAGTGAGCATGTATAAAAGCACTGACAGAATGCCCTAAACAAAGTAATTTTTACGTCAGTGGTGCACTTGGAGAATCATCGCGACAGCATGTTACAGCGGACCGCGAGCGCGCGGCGCTCTCGCTCCATGTCCCATGTCCATTTCGTCGCGAAGGTTCTCCGTTAGAAAATGGCTTAAGTACTTGAAAGATGCTACGACCCGAACCGGCGAACCATTCAAATAAACTGGCGGAACTACCTCCGTCCGTCCTTGCCGTATCTGAAAACGAGCAGTTCTGTTTTTAAAATATTATATTTTAGATAATGCTGTTTTGAGAATGTTTCGCAGATAGTAAGCAATTTTTGGATACCCTGGCTTGAGGGGCTGAGAAGCACCATATCGTATTACTTTAACACTATGCACTAAACAAAAGTAAACTAAAAGTAGGTACCTAAAAGTAAAAGACTACAAATAAAAAAATGGCCCCAGGTCTGTGCCAATTATTTCCGGTAGGGTGCCCAGAAGGCTGGCAGCGTTGCCGCGCTAAACGGCATAACGCCAATGCGCTGGGCGAGGTATGCCCCAGCCGTCCGGTCACCCGTCGCATGTCGCATATATGAGGCGCTTGGCCAATTCTTTAACACATTCACTGCCCCCAACGCACATGTGCGTTCACCGTCATACAAGTTTGTTCCTAGGCCACGCCCCCTGGCATTGGCAGCGTGTGCGCCTTATGGCCCCACAGCCCAAGCGTCTCCAATCCAAACATGCAGCCGGTGTCAATGTCTGCATATCCCGCGTCCCAGACGTGGGGTCGACCCAGCTTCCAGGGAACCAGTCGGTTCCAGAACCGACGGTGCTCCGGCGGTGACGAGGACCTGGCGCAGAAGCCGCAGAATGTCATTAAGACTGGCGTGCCGTGCCGTGCGGCCGGCGCTCTTGGTGCAAGAAAACAAAAACTATAATCGTAACATTTGCCGCCTTGTTGTAATTAATAGTAGGTACATTATGAATACAAGTGTGCTACGTTGGTGCTACATCAAATAATTGCACCAAAGCGTGCTGGGCCTGTAATAGGCACTTATTCGCCAGTTCATTAAAGTAAGGCTAAAAACACGTTTTCCAAGAAAGACTGGGTCTTTTTGCTGATTTTCCATTGTACAAAAGTTTCATATGCCGCCAATTATTTTTAACAGGATTTTGATGGTTAAAGGCTATCGTTCTCGGCTCTTGCCTCTTTTATTATTACTGGCTTAGTCAATTTTATGTGTTCTTCATATTCAATGCTTGAAAATTACATTTTCGTCAATATTTAAACTAAAAACATGCAAAAATTCCAATTTTGTAACAAATTCGGAGAATGGCTGGCGCGTTTTTTTTTCTATGCACGATTCCAATTTCCAATGCGCGGGCAAGGCAAAGGCGCATACGAAACCGATATATTTAAAAAATAAAAAGCTAATATTTTCGTATTTATAACCGACGGATGGAGACCAAATCGATAAAATGTTATGTTTATTCATTAATGTAATTTACGAGAGAATTAAATCTATAAATAATGTTTGGCGAGATAAAACCTCTTTGAACTTTGAAAACCTCATAGTTGGTATAAAAAAATGTATATTACTCGACCAAACGAAGGCTACGTTTCCATATTTATTGTTAGCAATCAGTTACCTTCTTAACACAGTCGGATAATCATTCATTACACACAAGTGCACTAACTTATAATATAGTGAAAAAGCACGCGTGTTCTAGGATTATGAGCCTAAACGTCCAGTAACTTCCATGTTACGAGCAAGTGTGTTGAAAAATGTATTAAGTTAATAGAGGCCGTTATTATTGTTATGTGTTGAAGCCGCCGGCGGTCTAAAATAATTCAGCTGAACACATGGAAGTGTCCAGTTAATAGCTATTCAAAGCAGTCATCTATTCAGTGTCCGGCTGTCCGGGCACAGCCGGCACAGGTAGCTTAGCTTAATCTGTCTTAATCTCGCAGGCTAGGCTACCTAGGCTAAAAGCATTTAACGCGTTTTGATTTATGTACCCTATTTTTTTTTATGATTCTGTTCATATTATAATTTGATCCAGACAGTTCGGCTGGGACACCGTGACAGCGTTCTCGCAGAACGAGGAGGTGTACTCGTTGGCCGTCAACGAACTAGTGACGCAGCTGGAAGCCGCCAACATCACCTGCGCGGCTTCCATCACCTTCGCAGAGTCCGACTTCAAGGAGCAATTGAAACAGTTAAAGGTAACAGTTAATACTTATAAACTGAAATAAATGTCATATACCTACTAAGATTTTTTTTTCTTAGTAATTTATATGACATTTATTTCAGTTTATAATTTATATAGTAGTGTTTTTACTATAAATAAAAACAAATTAAAAGATTTTCCGATAAGCGAACGAACGAGCGAAGCGAACTGAAGTTCTCATTTCGACGTTTTTTTTTTGTTTTTTGATACTTTGTTCCGCGATAACTTTTCTACAGTTGTTTCTAATTTAAATGAAATTGAGTAAAAAAGTGGTTAAAAATCCAAAAGCGACTTGATGGGGGGATATTAAGGAGGTTCTCCTTATCCGAATTTCATACAATTGTATTTACAGTTTTTCTCTTAATACGTAGATTTTCTCTTAAAATCAAAATATCACGTAGCATTTGAAATATTTCTTTGATATGGTATTTAGGTGAGGACAATGGGTACACTACATAATTCCGAAAAACTTTATTCCGACTTTAGAATGTCGAATTTTATTATTCCGAGTATAACAATTCCGATGGTGAAAAACACCGAATTTAACAATTACGATTTTTGAAATCACGAATTCTGAATTGCCCTTATTCCGAATTGACGTGATTCACGCAATTCATTCCGAATTGGCGTGACAAATAAATACATTTCATTTCATTTCCTATTTTAAATATTCCAACTTTTAAATTTCCGAAGAACGATATTCCGAATATATTATTAAAGTTCGTTTTCTTGAGGGTCTCAGTTCTGACCTAACCTAATCCACTTTTCTGGCAACAGTTCGTTTTCTTGTGGGTCGCAGTTCTAACCTAACCTAACCCACTTTTCTGGCAACAGTTCGTTTTCTTAGAGGTCCCAGTTCTAACCTAACCTAACCCACTTCTGGCAACTGTTCGTTTTCTTGGGGATCGCAGTTCTAACCTAACTTAACCCACTTCTAGCAAGAGTTCTTTTACTTCGGGGTCGCAGTTAAAACCTAACCTAACCCACTTTTCTGGCAACAGTTCGTTTTCTTGGCGGTCGCAGTTCTAACCTAACGTAACCCACTTTTCTGGTTCGTTATCTTGAGGGTCGCAGTTCTACCGAATTTATTTATGCCGAATTTTTATGCCATAAATATTTTATGCCGAATTTAACGTGATGCGGCACGACAGGCACCCGTAATAATTACTAAAACGTGAGTCTTCATTTGAATATCACGGATTTAATTTTTCCGACCTTACAAAAAAGAACACTACAAATTTAGATAACTAATCTGTTGTCGCGTAGAAAATAAATACTTATTACTTAAAATATACTTAAAAATAAAAAAATATGTATTTAATAAACTAACCATCTATTAGGTATTTAGTTGAGTGACAATAAAATGAAAGTCAGACGTTTCTGTACTGATTGTCAAGAATCTGATATGAAGGAGGTTGACAAATTGTTAGTTATTACGAAAATACTAATTGGAATCATACTCTATGTAGCGTGACGTCATTTTTCCATCAACGGCATGACATCTACGGGCCCTGATGATCATATATTTCTGGTCAGGCTTTATGTATACACACATGTATACAATGTGTCCAGAATACAAACCTATTTCCGTAGTCTAAAACGAAAACAAGACATTCCAAAAGGTTCCATTAGCTTGTCCCCTATAATATTCTCCAATTTCCAAACACAAATTACAAAAGTTGATAAAACAAATTGAGTAAAACAGTGAGCAGACCCTTAGCGTACCTTTTATTACTTTGAATTGATTTACACAATATGCCAGTACATACAAACAATAACTTACGGTAATGTATTATCAATTTGGTCCCGCTTGGTAAAGTTTTGCTCAATCAGTGTTTGGGATGATTAGAAAACTTTAAATCACCTAAACTGGAAAGTTTATGCAAAAAAACATTGAGCCTAACACCACCTACATACGATGACAACTCGTAATGATTTATTTCTGGTCAGAAAGCAATATATTTATAAAGTTATCTTTTGTATGATTCTACAAGTAATAATATAATTATTTTACACCTGAATTAGATGCATTACCTGTGTAAAAAGTGTATTTTTATTATTTGCAGGAGCTGGACACCCGAATAATCATTGGTAGTTTTTCTCAGGAGATGATTCCCAAAATATTTTGTGAGGTAGGTGCGCTTAATTACCCACAGTGTTGTAAGCAGTTAAGTAGTAGGTACATAGTATATGTACGTACATAGGTACATGTAAGTACACATTTACTAAACAAATGTTTCAGAAACCTTCGCTCATTTTTACCTTTTAAATACGTTTTTGAAACGTCACTTACCCAGACAATAATTCATCCTGTAGCTAGGAGGTACGACCGCGAGTTAATAAAGGCACTATTAATTTTGAATTAAATTATGCAATATCATCATACGGCAATAAACTTTAGCTCCAAATTTCATTTACAAAAGATAGCAATTTATTACAATCGTGGAAAGTTGCCAAGCCGTCCTCAGTTAAATTGAAACAAACGTTTAGAGCATTGAAACAATTCCCTTTATTCCAAATGGGTAAGTAAATACTACTGAATTGTAATAATCCACCTGAAAATAATTCTTATAAGGATTGCCGGTTACTTCTTTGTTATCTAAATCTCTTGAAAAAATAAATACTCTATTTGGGACCTAAGCGCCATGTGCTCTTAGGTGTCTTATAATTTTATCAAATACAAATCAATTGTATCCTAACATCGACCGACTGATAATACGGTAGTTAATTAACGTAACGGCGGCTATTAACCTTCTCGACGCCGCTCCAAACACAAAAGCTGTCATCCAGACGCCACGTCACCGAAGTCTCAAAACTGAAATTGAACTTTATGCATTTATGCATGTAGGTCTATGTTGCTCTGTTGTCTATGACTGATTAATCGGTCTTTGGCGTTGAACCTACGGTGCGTATATATCAGTCATTGGCGTCCAAAAGGTTAACGCGGGTGTCAAATTCGAGGTCTAACACCGCGGTGTTTACAAATACGCATTTTGCAAGCAAACAGATCTATTCCCTAAGAAATAAAGCATACACAAAAACAGCTCATTTATTGGTATATCGTGCCCGTTAGTGTGGATGTGTGTAAGTGAAACAAAAAACTCGCAATTCGTCAGTTTGTGCGACGTCGGCGCAAGAACAGGCTATGCCATACTGACGCGTAACGCCACACGTAAGTGCACTCCAATCTTAATTAGTGTTTTAGGTAATATTTATGGCAAATAAACTAATGCAATGCCTTTTAAGAGGTTGTGTTTTGTTTTATGCACGATTTTGAATTACTTTTGACTTAGTTTTTGACCGGGAAATACGTTTAAAATGAAAAATAAATTACTTCTGTGGTAGGTAGTTCCGTGGTATGCCATGGTAATAGAAAAAATAGTATTTGTGTTATTTACTCTTTAGTTTTGGTACAAATTATCAGTTTTATAATTTCTTTTATTTATTCCAACCTTGATCTATTCACGCTATTAAAAAGCTATTTCTGTGGTATGGAAAGTATTCAACTAACCCTTAATTTATAACAAAAACTTCAGTACCGATTTCCTTGTATCTATGGGAACCCTTAATCTGTCAACTTTTTTTATTAAAATTTACTTGCCAGTTATGTGATTTTGTCTTTACAAGAAGGTTGTGATATACGTGTTTGATTTGATTTGAAAAACCATCTGTATTTTATTTATTCTTTATATGGGTCGGAATTAGGTTTAATAAAACTCCAAATTAAGCCTATTACCGATGGTATGGTCAGATTACCCTCGGTAATAGATTGTATAGAAATCTATTACCGACCCAGAGAAACAGCTAATGGGTCGGTAATAGGCCCTTAAAGAGTTATCTATTACCGAGTATTTGATTGTGCCAAAGTGTAACCGAATACATCTTATTCTTAAACATACTCCTATAGTTTTATTTTTCTTAAAAAACTTAATGACACAAAAATAATATACAGAACCCAAGTCGTTATTATTGTTTTAACCCTCGATATTAGGTTTTGAATTTTGAGTCTGGTTTCTATTAACGAGTGCAGAAAAATGATGCCAATTGTACCCTCGGTAATGAAAGCTCAATTCGCGATAATAGAATCACAGCCTGTCCATTACCACGGCAATAGATGATTTGGTCATTTTGGCTTCAAAAATTATTTGAATACATATAAAAGCCCAAAATAAATCCAAAAACGTATGAAACAGAAAGTTCATTAAATGCTCTGATGAAAAAAAAAACCTGGCTGTTAGGCAGCATTGATACCCCTAATTTTTGGAACTCTTTTGAAAAGTTCCTTAAGTACCACGGTAATAGGTGCCTTTACCTTACTTTGAAATTGCTAAATTAAATGGGTATTAAGTAGGTCTGTTACAGTTATGTGAATAGTCTTAGTTGATGAGACTGCGGTGGCTTAGATAATAGTTCCAAGTTTATAATATGTAACGGTAGATACCGAGTTATAGTTTGAATCTTCTCGAATGATTTTTACGTCTAAGACCCTAATCTGTTAAACAAAAGCCATTTTTTCTTTTGTGTGAGCGGTCGGCCATTGTGTGCCATTGTGGCTGATCGCGTGCCTCGGCGCGTGCCATTGTGCCACAATGTCCGACCGCTCCGCCCACACAAAAGAAACATTAGCTTTGTTCAATAGATTAGGGACTAACCCCCTTATTCATAAACGTCTACTAAAGTTAACAAGCCGCTAATAATCGTGTGTCCCTTTCCGACGTATTGGTATGATGGAAAGGGACAAACGATTGTTGGCAACAATGAAGAAATGCCACTAACTGCAGCTTCCGGTGGCGCTATGGCGCGCAAGCGGTGGTTCCGGCCGACAGAGCCGACAGAGGGCGCCACTCAGTCGAATAAAACCGGCCTGCTTGGCGGGGCGCGCTCTCTTGCGGGGTTGGCACTCGACACGAGAACATCGTCTACGGCTAGAATTGCTATTGTACCACGTGATTTAAAAGTATAATTGTAATTAATATATTGTACAATAAAATAACTTTATACATTGGGGTTCTTGGTTTTATTAAGTTTTCTACCGGTAGTTTTCATCAGAAGTGTTTATCCACGCGTCATGGGGAAGCATAAGAAAAGTCGTAAACATAAACGCGCTCGATCAGTCAGTAGTTCTAGTACCGTCAGTAGTTCTGACAGTGAGAGTGCCCGAACCCCGTCACCTCTGCCTCCGAAACGCACCAAGAAGAGCAGGAAACGAGAACGGTCAAGTAAGCCTTTACGCATAAATGGACCCGAAACTGTAAGTTACAACAAAACTCCTACTTTGTACAACATTATACCCGAATTTGACCCTCTGAAAGATGACATTAATGCATGGCTTAGAGTGATTCAATCTTACGCAAGTACATTCTCATGGTCTGACGAGATAACCCGCTATCAAGCTTTGAATAAACTTAAAGGATCAGCTAAAGTGTGGTATGATTCTTTGTTACGCACTGATCACCAATGGCCATCATGGAAATGGTCTGATTGGCATACTAGGTTATCCGTTAGCTTTCAAATTCAAAGGAACATGTTTGAACTTTTGAAGGAAATAATAGAACGCAAACCAGCCGAAAATCAATCCCTGTATGAATTCTATTTCGATCAGAAATGTAAAATCGACCGGTTACGTTTAAATTTTTCGGATCAAGACGTCATTTCAATAGTTCTCGGAAATATAGGCGACGGAAATATAGAATCCAATACGTTTAATTCGTGTGATCAGTTTGCAAGTTATTTGCATAGTCGGACATATAAAGCAAAAAAACAAACTAGCGTTTCATTTTCAAAGGCAAATCACGTTCAGCTACCCGTCGTTAACACTACTAGTAACGCAGGCTCAGCTGCAACGACAAGTCGAGCGGTTTCGTCAGGTTCTGCCGTTTCCGGTTCAAATGACAATAATTCACAGGCGCGTAAAACAATCAAATGTTTCTTATGCGGCGGAAATCATAAGCGAATGCATTGCGACATAAAGTGTGAGTTTTGCGGGATAAGAGGTCACATTGAATCGACATGTAATCGAAAGAAAAATGTTAAAACGGAACAGAAGTCGGAAAAACCCGAGGTTAAGTTTGTGTCATCTTCAAATTCTCGAAACAAGTTCGTGAAGAAGGTAGTGCTAAACAATGTTTTGGTTCACGATGCATTCATAGATCCGGGAAGTAGCTGTTCGATTATATCGCAATCATTAGCAACGAAACATTGTTTACAGACAGCCGAGTTACCCTCGCCAGTGACTTTGAACGGGTATAAAGAACATTCGTCAAAAATTGTTACCACGGCTTTCAAGGCAAATTTAAAGCTTGACTCGGTCGAAGTAAACAATGTACAGTTTTACATTATGGATGATTTGGTAGATTGTGACATTTTGATTGGACGGAATGTGACGGAACGGCCCGACTTGATGTACTCTCGGATAGGTGAAGTTTTAAAGTTTGATTATGTTAAAACGTTAAATGAATTTTGCGATAGTATTGGTGAGACTGAACTTGATGCCGATTCTAATCATGTAGAATTAATGACATTGTTTCGAAAATATAGCGATTGTATAGCTAGGAATGTGAAGGAATTAGGCAAAGCCAATAATCATGAAATGGTAATCAATGTAACAGACCCGCGGCCAATTCAATGTAGGCCTTTTAGATCGTCGCCATCAGATAGGCAGGTTATTCGTGATATGGTCGATGAGTTATTAGCTAACGATATAGTGCGACATAGTGATTCTCCATATGCGAGTCCCGCGCTGTTAGTAAATAAGAAAAATGGAGAAAAACGTCTTTGCATAGATTATCGCGCTTTAAACAAGGTCACAGTGAAAAACAAATACCCTATGCCCCGGATTGAAGATTTAGTGGATAGGTTACAAGGAAATGAGTGTTTTACCAGTCTCGATTTAAAAAGTGGATACTACCAAATACTAATGAGTCCCGAATCAATACCTAAAAGCGCTTTTATTACAGAAGATGGCCACTATGAATTTCTTAGGCTCCCGTTCGGTTTGGTCAATGGTCCGTCCTGCTTTCAGGAAATGATGAATAAGGTGTTAGGAAATTTGAGATTTGGAAATGTGATTGTTTACCTGGACGATGTATATTTAGTTACCAAAACCGTCGAAGAGAATCTTAAATTACTTGAGGAAGTTCTAGAGATTTTCCGTAAAAATGGATTAACGCTTAATTTAAAAAAATGCCATTTTCTTAAAACACAAATTGAGTTTCTGGGTTACAAAATTAAGCCAAACGTTGTTATGCCGAGTGATGTCAAATTAGAAGCGGTGAAATGCTTTCCAACACCCAAAAATATTCACCAACTTCGTTCATTTTTGGGATTAACAAGCTATTTCCGAAAATTTATTAAGAATTTTGCAATGATATCGTCACCATTTACGAAGTTGCTGAAAAAAGATTCTGTTTGGGTGTGGGAAAGCATTCATGAGCAAGCATTTCTCACTTTAAAAGAGAAATTGATCTCTGGCAATGTTTTGTCCATTTTTGATCCGTCAAAAGAAAAAATTTTGTATACGGATGCTAGCCGAGAGGGTGTAGCTGGCATTCTTATGCAAGTGACTGATGAAGGCGAAAAACCTATCCATTATTATAGTAGGCAAACTTCAGACGATGAAAAACGTTATCATTCTTTTGAACTTGAATTGCTCGCGATTATTTCGTCATTACAAAAGTTTAGGCTGTACTTACTGGACTCTCCATTTAAAATTATAACGGACTGCAATGCTGTTCGATATGCGCTAACAAAAAAAGAAATAATTCCTCGTATCGCACGATGGGTATTGCTAACACAAGAATTTGCTTTTGAAATACAGCATAGGGAGGGCTCGCGTATGCAGCATGTTGACGCGCTAAGTCGAAATCCGGTACCATCCGGCAAGAGAGACGAATCGGAAGTAGTGCTATCTATAACGGAGGCCGATTGGTTAATGTCTGTGCAATTACAGGATCCGGAGTTAGTTAAAATCAAAGCGATATTAGAATCAGGACAGGCCGAGGAAAATAGGGATATTTTTAGTAAATATGAAATGCTAGGTAACAAAGTTTACCGAAGAACAACCCGAGGTCGTCGGTGGGTGGTACCAAAAAACTGTATCTGGCAGATTATAAAAAGCAACCACGACGATTTGGGTCATTTTTCGGTAGATAAAACGGTGGAGCGTATCGAAAACTTATACTGGTTTCCAAGAGCACGACATACAGTAAAAAAATATATTAAAAACTGTATCAATTGCATCTATTATAAAATAAAAGGCGGTCCCAAAGAAGGAGAGTTATATCCCTTACCGAAATATGCCCAACCATTTCATACGCTCCACGTCGATCATTTAGGCCCCTTTGTAAAATCAAAACGCGGTAATAAGTATTTATTGGTCATGGTAGATTCTTTTACCAAATTCGTTTTTATATCTGCAGTAAAAACAACGAATTCAGCTGACGTAATAACGGAGTTAGATCAAATTTATAAGCATTTTGGAAATCCCAGGCGTATTATAAGTGACGCTGGTACGGCGTTTACTTCTAAAGATTTTACGCAATATTGTACGTCTAAAAATATTCGGTTGCATACAGTTGCAACCGGTATGCCTCGCTCCAATGGCCAGGTTGAAAGATTCAATAAAACCATTCTAGACGCCATGAGAACCTTGGGTGCCAATAGCGAAGAGGATTGTTGGGATCAGTACGTTACGGCGTTACAACAGGGCTTAAATAGTACAGTTCACAAAACTACGAAAGCTGTTCCAAGCGAAGTTTTCTTTGGGTACCGCTTGAGAACCGATACAGATAGTATTATAGGATCAGAGCTTGATAACGGGGACTTAACGGATGTGACCAATTTGCGTAAGAATGTGGATGAACATCTAAAAGCTAGTGCAATTAGTCAGAAAAAGAGGTTTGACAATTCACGAATAAGAGCAAGAAGATATTCAATTGGTGACCTTGTACTTATCAAAATTCAAAGTAAGAATAACGATGGACAAAGTACAAAATTGATGCCAATTTTTAAAGGGCCATTTCAAATAAAAAGCGTACTAGGCAATGATCGATACGAGGTGACGGATCTACGAGGGTCTGAGCGTAGTAATAAAAACTATACGGGCACGGCAGCAGCCGAAAATATGAAGCCATGGATCAGAATCGATGATTGGGCTTCTGAATAAGTATTGTGAGTATTCCGTGTTGGCAAATAGGTATTATATCCGCTTACATAGGTATAACATTTTAATTAACAAGTCCAATAAAGAAAATAATATTTAAATCTCAATGTCATTTATTATTTATTGTATTATGAGTACATGATTATGGGATACAAAATCCAGGTTAACTATATTACTATTGTATTTGCTACATAAATAGGTATCATTTTGAAAATGTATGCTTTGCGTATGAGACAGTTATGCTATATGTATGTTAAGAGTGTTCATGAGATGCTTAAGTGAAGCGGTTCGCTCTTTAGGTGTGTATGAAACTCTCAACATGTATATTCGAGATTAAGCAGCTATGGTGGTGCTACTGGATCAACTCGGTCTCTCAAGTGAAGCATCTGCTCTTTGGGTGCGAGGGTTCGGTATTCAATATAGCGCTTGTTGGCTCATACGCAAAACAACACATGTAAGCATAATCATTCATCACTGTAGTTTTTTTTAACATTCCATAATATGTTTCAGAGTCATATTATTGGCATGTGTGGTGTCAGGCGCTGACACCGTGCAGCATGGCCGTGTTGGCAACAATGAAGAAATGCCACTAACTGCAGCTTCCGGTGGCGCTATGGCGCGCAAGCGGTGGTTCCGGCCGACAGAGCCGACAGAGGGCGCCACTCAGTCGAATAAAACCGGCCTGCTTGGCGGGGCGCGCTCTCTTGCGGGGTTGGCACTCGACACGAGAACATCGTCTACGGCTAGAATTGCTATTGTACCACGTGATTTAAAAGTATAATTGTAATTAATATATTGTACAATAAAATAACTTTATACATTGGGGTTCTTGGTTTTATTAAGTTTTCTACCGGTAGTTTTCACGATTATTAGTGGCTTGTCAACTTTAGTAAACGTTTATGAGTCAGGGGGTAAGACGTAAAAATCATTTGAGAAGATTTAAACTATAACTTAATGGTAGGCAAGTGTCATAGTTGTCAAGAAATTTTAACGTAAATGGGGTGACTTTAGAAAAAAATGGGGTTACTTTGATAGTTTTAAAACGGTCACAACAACAGCATTATTCCTTTCTTGCATTAATTGTTCATATAAATAGTTAGATCAATTATTAATTCATGTTTACGTAACTACCAAAAAACTTATGTAAAGATATCATGGCTTTAAATTAAAATTTCAAAGTCGCCCCTGCATTCCAAAACCACCCCGTTTTACATGTAAATTAATCTAGGGCCGGCAAAGCGCATGAGTTTATATTTTATGTATAATATATGTATATTGAATTAATATTTTTAATAACTGAAATCGTCGTATACCCACTGCTTAAAAACCTGATGTTAGTTACCAAATTAAAGAGACGATATTTGCCTTTTTAAGCCTTTTTTAAAACTTACTGTCCAAGTAATCAAAGATTACTAATTGTATACCTATAGTTGTGAGCAGCTGGAAGCTATTAAAATGCGGAAAAGCCGTCTAGTAACTACTATCATGGATAGCACATCGCTTTCCTAATAGCCTTGCCACTTCGAGATTTTTTTAACCAACTGCAGAAGTGCCGCCTCGAGCTTCAACCATGTATTATCATGTTAATGGAAAAATTGCAAACCAGACACTGTCTGTAATAATGGAACTCTAGAATAGGAATTCACAGAAAATAGGTTAATGCGGTTAGTAGCTTTTGCTTGTTTGTTCACCTAGCTAGCATACTAGATTTTTGCGGATCTCTAAAAGCTTAAGGCCGTTCCATCGGTTTGCCGCTGTCTCTGTCACATTTCGCAAGAAAGAACGGGAAAGATCATGCGCGCCAAGTGTCAATTATGATCGAATTTTGTCGATTTTTATTTATTTTTAAAAATGTTACCCTACAATATCGAAATTCGAAAGCTATGAAATTATTATTTAAGTTAAGATTGTTTTTTCTTCTTTTTTTATTTATAGTATCACATAATAAATAACCGAGTAAAGTTAGATTAAAAGTCCGAGTTAGAGGTTACTTTGGGAATTAATTGTATCGAGCGAAGTGTCATAATTCGTGTATCGGAAGCTATGATATTAAAGATAATATAGTCAAGAACTACATATATTTTTTCCACGTCTACGAATATCAACGCCTCTTAGAAAAACAGGATCATATAAGGAGATTTTTCGCCTTCTGGCTCAGGGAACCGCCTTAAATCAAAGACTTTTTACCGAGCTTACTATTTTTTTTCTTCTAAAGGAAAATTACAATTTATAAAGTAAGGTAAAGGGATATTTTGGAGAATAATTATTGTATATAACACAATCTACTTTAGTAGTGTGTAGTTTTAACTCTCCAAATAGTTTATTTAGAATCGAGAGTACAGTCGATTAGGCGACTATTTTGATTAAATGTTCTTTTTACTTCTAAAAAGAAAACATTTTAATCAAGGCTGGTTTAAGTTAAAATTTTAAACAAACCGAATAAAAAATTACTTTTAAAATTATTTACTAAAATACGTTAGGTACATTAGACAGTAGAAGTTATTAACTGCCGCCGACAACTGCAATTTAATTTATCTAGCACAGCTGCGATACATCGTATCTTCGCAAACTGTTTTCTCATTACAGTGTGTGTTAGTGTACTCGATACGAAACTATTTATTCACTCTGCTTTTAATTTCAAGTAGGTTTCTAGTCAATTTCGAACTGATGGTGCCTATTATTTAACCTTAATTTTTAAATACAATGGTAATTTTCATCTATCTTTTCTATATATATATTTCTATGGGCCAGCCGCATTCGAGGGAAGCCAGTGCTGTCAAACTGGTTTAACTTGGCAGATATTCTGAATCATCAATTTATTAAAATGCAGCAATACATTAACTATAACATACCATACTTATTCTATAGTTCTAACACGATTTTGAACTAAGACGCCTAATTTTATTCATTTACTAATACTATCCATACTTAACAAAACAACCAACATATCATATATAATTTATGCTAAAAATTGGTTAGATTAGGTTAGGCACTCGGGAAATCCTGATTATTTTCTAAGTTTCACCGGTGTAAAAGGGCAGGGACAAAGGTGTTGCGATCTGTTTTTTTTTTTTTTTTTTTTCCAAGTAAATATTTACTTTTACTTAACCAGGGTACCTACTAGTGTAGGTACATACCAACCAGGTATTTCATAATAAAACTATAGTATGGATTATCTGAAATGATTTTTTGGCCTCAACCCCAAAGCAGTTAAACAAAAGCCATTGTTTCTTTTTTGCACCGCGGTGGATACATTCATACGACAGACGACTTTGAACAACCATTTTATTCCCAAACAAAGTCAAGTCAAATAATGGTTGACTGTAAGACATTATGTTTGGGACTATGTCTCGACTATTGTTTGTTAAAAAGTTATAGCTTTTTTTTATGTCACTAATTCATACGAACCAAGAAGGTATAAATGAATTTTACTTTGAAAATACTCACGTTACAACTAATACAATTTTTTTTGTTTTTTTTTGTTAATACAATTTTTTCTAGCCGTTTCAAATATTTTTACACAATTTTCAATTGTGGCTGAATGCCGATGGTCTGTGCCTTCGATGCCTAAACTGCCAAAAAATCTCTAAATGGCGGACGAGTGTTTGAAATTGAAATGTCACCGTATTTAAGAATGATTTCGCTTAAAATTTAGTTTTTTTTTACAAGTATGATGAAAAACATTGTGTGTACCTCCGGGGGTAAGAATATTGTTCGAGTCTTTAATTCACTCCAGATTGCGGCTGGAGTTTTTTCGTATGTACAATATTTCACTTACCCCCCACGTTGCACAATGTACTATAAACTTTCTAATTCTGAATATAAGTAAGAATAAAGTGGTCACTTTTCACAGGCTTTCAAGCTAGGGATGTGGGGCGCGGAGTACGCGTGGGTGGTAGCGGGCGCGCCGCCGCGCCTGCGCGCCACGCCGCCGTGCGCGCGGGCGCAGCTCGCCACCGCGCTAGAGGGGCTCGTGTCCGTCACCGCGCACAGGGGCATTGTGGGGGACGCCGTGTCATATTCCGGGCTAGTAAGTAACTGTGAGAACACAGTATCGATTTTAAGAAATAAGAAAAATAAAGTTTGTTATCCTGCAGTTGTATCCCAGTAGTACAATCTTAAAGTACCCTGAACAAATCTTTCCAGTTAAATGTCATCTGAGGACACTGCATTTCGCTTGTTATTGTTTGTTTGATATTTTATCACTACCATTGCATGTTGTTTCTATTGACGCCATGTTTATGTTTAACCTATTTCTAAATTCAGGTGTATCCATTTGTATTACTTATTCCGAGAATAACAATACGAACATGTAGACAACCTTCCCCGTCAAATTTAAAAATGTGATGGAGGTCTCCCTCTAAACTCCTAAATAATAATAAATAAAAAATGTAGATAACCTATTACTCATTGGCACTGACTCTCAGCCGTACCTGATCTTAACGCTCCGTATAATGCAGGTGTACATGTACATTCGATCGCTTTCTTATACATAATGCATGTAAGGCACCTTGCGCTAAAGGCTGAACAAAACATCCACGTTCTCTAGAGTAGCTAACTTTCTATTTTAACAATAGGGTCATCACTGATTGTACGAGATGCGCATTAACAGAAATTATGTTCATGTATTTATTTCATTCGCATAAATATATTTGGTCAGTAAATTGAACTTGGAAGTACTTATAGCGGCCAGCCTACACATGTTGTACAGTCATCAGTATCAATAGTAGCGGATGAAACAACGCTCCAAAAGTATCTGCCATCCTGGAATTATTTTCCAAATAGACATATTATATTCTACAGTTCGCGGTCTAAAATATCTGTCATACTCGTACTTAGTCTAATTGTACTACATACAGGGACTTTTATCTTTTTGATAAGCAATTGAAAACAGGTCGAAAAAACTAACATAAGTATGTAGAAATCCGATGCAAATACGATACTATACTCGACTTATATATGTATTGGCATACCTAAGCATGCAAGACGGTATTTATATTGTTCTGTACTACAATCGTAGAATTTCAATCCTCCCACGTCCGTAAAAGAATCGTAAATCCCATGGCAATTTGACGTAGCTATCGTCATAGTGGCTTAACTGGGGTTTAACAATCAGGAATAAAAGGTTTAAATCTGCGTGTGACCTAGTTGACAGCCCTACATTTATGCTCTACGGTCTAATCCAATAGCGATAGCGGGTAAAGAGCGCAACCACAGAACAAACCGCGCTCCTTCGTCCGTCCATATTTTATTCAGGCCTAATCCGCGGTAAATCATAATCCCGCCTTGTCGACAACTGCCATTTGTCTCACTGATCCGACTATTTAATATTTATGCTGTTGAACTTTTGTACGTGATTTCACACAAAACTAATGAATAGGAGCTAAATAAGTAACCAACTATAATAATAGCAAAAAACATACATACATTCCAATAATAATATATGTTCATCTATCTATTTATTCTATATCTTCTTATATATAATGCACGTGTCCTGACTGACTGACTGATTCATCAACGCAGAGCCGAAACTACAAAAGCTAGAAAGTTGAAATTTGAACATCATCATCATCATCATCATATCAGCCGAAGGACGTCCACTTCTGGACATAGGCCTCCCCCAGGGATCTCCACAACGACCGCTCTTGCGCTGCTCTCATCCATCGGCTCCCCGCGACCTTAACCAGATCGTCGGACCATCTTGTTGTGGTTCTTTTACTGCCGCGTTTTACGGTTCGCGGTCGCTACTCAAGAACCTTTCTGTCCCATGAAATTTGCACACTAGGTTGCATTTATAAAGTGTACGAGAGATGTGCGATTTTGAAAAATTCAACCCCTAAGGGAGTTAAAAAGGGGTTTTATTTTATGCTAGGAACTTGAAACTTAGTAAAAAGGTATTATATTAAAATAAAATAAAAATAATTTCAGCGTTTTTGGAAATTAAATCCCCTAAGGGGGTTAAAAAGGGGATGAAAGTGTGTATGGGCCCCATACTATGGGGATCACGTTACATATTAAGTTAGGAACTTGAAACTTCGTAATAAGACATTTTCATAAAATATGAGAAAAGTAATTTCAGCGTTTTTGAAAATTCAGCTCTTAATAGGGTTAAAATGGATTGAAAGTTTGTAACGGGAACGACTTGAATAGGGACTTGAAATTAGTAGGAAGAGAAAATATTAGAAAGGACAAAAAATATTTAAATGATTTAGAAATTCAGCCCCTAATAGAGTTAAAAAGGGGATGAAAGTGTGTTTCGGGAAATAAATCCATGCGGACGAAGTCGTGGGCAACAGCTAGTTATGTATGTTTGTAGTTTCGTCTGATCGGTACACTACTTTATTTGGTGCCAAAAGCCAATAATAAACGTAAATGAAACATGGATTAACATATGTCGCATCAGAAAATATTCTCAGTGAATTTCAATAGGCATCTTTTTTTTATAAACAATTTGCATAAAGTAATTCATTTTAAATTTGATCACCATTAGCCTCCGATAACATTGATGTGTCTTATTATGTGTCTACCAGAAAAATGATCAGAAGAAAAGAAATTAGTAAATAAAGAGGCAAAAGCTGGAGTCAAGATCATGCAAAGCAAAACTTAGAGGTTTCGTGGTGTTTGTTAGCTAACATTACACACACTACCATTACCATTTTACCATAGGTACCATTAGACACACTATAACATAATATTTTCTTCAGTTACCGCGATAGTTACTCGTGAAATAAAGCTATGAAATCGGATAATATCGCGTATATATTGAATTGTCGCGTGTATTGGGTGGTCACTTCAGTCAGTCACCCGTTGACCACGAACGCTGTAAAGGGTTCAAAACGTCGGGATGTATTATAAATAAATTCAATCGACTTGGCGGGGGCACTGCCGTGCCCCACAGATTTATAATACATCCCGACGTTTGGAACCCTTTACAGCGTTCGTGGTCAACGGGTGACAGGAAAAACTACAATGTGTAAAACTACCCATATACAAAAATAATGAATCATAATAAATTATAAACTTTAAGGCTACATGCAAAATCAGTTCATAAGGCTAGTTATACATTACAACTATTTTCAAGTAAAGATATACGCGATAAAGCTACGCCGGCTCTAACCCTACACCTCTGACCCGAGAAGATTTAATTCCCTCCTAAATTGTAGGAAGGTATCCCAATATGGGACCGATAAGAAACGGCGGGACACATCTTTACAAAACATATTACCTATATACTCAGCATGTCCAACATCATCCAACACTAAGGTCTCACAGTCTATGTCTCGCTTGTTCCTTTATCAGATGGACTACAGGATCCCAAGCTGGTGGTACAGAAGAGCCATCTTCCCTATTAAAGTTTGGATATTTCTTAATCTCAATGGCCTCGCGCAGCATTCTGGGTATGTATCGCTTCTCCTTGACAAGAACCAGAGGCTGATTTAATCCGATTTCATAGCTATATTTCACACTTCAACAATTAATAATAGTTATTGTTAAAGTGTGTCTAATGGTAAAATGCCATTAGTGCACAATTAAGAGCAAGTGGTCAACTTATTCTTCATAATAATGTAGTCCCCATTTTCCTCACTAGTGTGTGCATTGAGTAAGTATAGAAAATATTTTCCCTCAATTTGATGTAGGTAGGTATAGTAGCGAAAATTCAAAAGCTCCTAACTCTTATAATAATATTAATTTAAAAATCGAAACAAAAACAAAGGGGCATTGTTGTAGTTAATATTCCTACAGCAAATATGCATTGTACAAGTAATTTTAATATCGATCGAAATGTATAACTACTACGTTTGTATGGAGATCGATCGTATCCGTATCGTACACGTTCCGCGTCCTAATTTCTATTGATGTAATTATAATGTCTACTGTATTTTAATGTATAAAGATGTTTATGTCCTGTAACCTAAACATAAATAGGTATTTAATTGATTTTCAATTCAATTTCAATTTAATTATTTATTTCAGGCAAATGCCCATATAATTTGTTAGTAATACAATTAAATTAATCTTAATATGCTAATGTTAGTAAACACACATTAAATTACAAATAAAAATATACATCACATTTAACTATTTACATAATGAAGACTGCCACATTCCAAACACTACCGCTGTACATGCAACAGCATCCAGTGGTGTTGGAACGGGCAGTCTAGCCTCTCGGCCAGCACACGCAACAGACTGTTGGAGCTACCGCGCAACCACCGCATCAGTGAGGCAGTACGCTTACGCATTATGGCCTGGAATCCATCAGTTCGAGCCTCCGCAAACATACCTAATGCACTGCAGAAGCGCGGCAGACCCAACAGTACCCTAAACCCATTATTATATTGTACTCTCAAGGTGTTGAGAGTACTCTGCGTATATCTTACCCACAGGCTGCACGTGTAGAAGCTCTGGCAGTAAGCCTTAAACAATGTTATTTTGACTTCTTTTGTACACCGTGGAGCGTCTTTCCCTTTCCACGTCTGTGCCATCTGAGAGGTCCGCAGTCACCCAATAGCCCAGGTATTTGAACTCTGACACTTGTTTGAGTTCACTGCCGTACAAGTAGACGGGGGGTACTGTCCCAACAGTACCACCACGCGGCTTAAAAACAAGGAGCTCGCTCTTGGTTATATTATACTTGAGCCCATGTGCAACTGCGTACCTCTCACATATCCCGCGCAGCTTTCTAAGTGCACTAATCGATGGACTCAGCAACACCATGTCATCAGCATAACTGATGTTATTGAAACTTACGCCATCAATTGAACAACCGATCTTAGCATTGCTGAGCTCACCGATTAATCCGTTCACATGTAGGTTGAACAGCTTTGGGGAAGTTAACCCCCCTTGAAGAACACCGCAACAGTTTGTTTGGTTGGCATACCAAAACTTAAAAAGTTGTATTATTTCAGACGGCAGATCTGTCTCACGACGCATCTTGTGCCACAACACTTCATACGAGACCATATCGAAAGCCTTCGTTAAATCTAAGAAACACGCATAGCCCGGCGTTTTTCTATCCGTGTAGTACCGAACGGCGAGCTTGAGGCACAGCACAGCGGTTTCCGTCGATAGCCCGGGTTTGAAACCGAACTGAGCATCATGGAGCTTCAGGTGCTTAGTTAAAAGACCATCAAGCAAGCCGTCCAGCACTTTGGCAACAGTGGTGGCTAACGATATAGGTCTGTAGTTGCCTCTGTCAGACAAATCTCCCGTCTTATTCTTCACAAGTGGGACAACTATAGTGTGCATGAGGTCCCCAGGCAGATACGCATGTCTCAGATAAATGTTGAACAGCAGAGCTAATACCCTAGGCAGATGAATCCCCGCATGTTGAAGGTGCTCGATGCTCAGGCCGTCATGCACCGGTGATTTACACCGGTCATGTTCTTAATCACTGCCGCAACGTCACTCGCAGTAAAAAGGTGAAGGTGACGACTTTGGCTACCAGGGGCGGTATGAGCATCGCGCACCTCCCCAAGCGACAGCACCGCTGGTTCGACCTTAATGAATTTATTTTGATGAATTTATTTTTATTACAGACTAACGAAATGTTTCATCGCGAGATGGCGGCCGCAGGGGTCGCCGTGTCGCCGTACGCGCCACAGACCTACGACGCGGTCTGGGCCATCGCCCTGGCGCTCTCGAAGGCAGAGCAGCTCTGGCAGAGCCTGGACATGACGCAATACAACGGGACCCTGCTTAAAGGAGGCGCTAACATGGCCTTGAGCCACTTCGATTACAATAGAAAGGATATGGCGGAAGAGTTCTTGAATCAATTGGCGAATCTTAGTTTTCTTGGAGTTTCGGTAAGTAGTAAAAAAGAAACGCATTTAACTGATTTGCAAGACCGAAGTGATCCCATAAGTGTTCCGTTTGTCAATACAAAGTTTTGCACGGAACACTAAAAATTTTATAAATACATAATACGCATAAGTAAACAATTAATGTATCCATCTCAAAGGCACTTTATTTGTCAAAAAAGAAATTTGGTATTTTGCTTTCAGGGACCAGTTTCATTCAATGGGGCAGACAGGATTGGCACTTCTGCGTTCTATCAAATACAAGGTAGGAAGCGTGTAATATTTTTAAAATGTACCATGAAAAGTATAGACTGGGACAACAGAAAAAACGCTATTGATCAGACGTATTTTTACAAGCTTTTATTTAACTTGCCCTATTAGTAGTAGGTATGTAAGTTTGTTTTCATCACACTTGCGCAGTAAGCGTGCTATTTCACGTAAATGCAACGGGAGCTAAAGTTAATTTTACTCCCACGGGAGTTATAGCTTCTTTTTAATTATCTCATTAACTCATACCAAATACCTATGTAACTCCGTATAAGATGAATAGTCTAAGGAAAAAACGTGTCTCGGAAATCAAGAAAATTTGATTCTCGCACAGATGGCGCTACCACCAATACCACTTTGGTCTATTCTCGGCTAGATGGCGGTGACGGTTTCATTTGTTATTTAACAATTTTAACACATATCAGTGAAAGAACATGGGTCTAAATCATATATAAACAATAAATACAAATAAAAATTGTTTTGTGTTTAAAAATATTTCATTTGATTAATTTAATAGCTGTTTAATATATTTTTACACAATTTTCAATCGTGGCTGAATGCCAGACGGGTCCGTGCCTTCGATGCCTAACCAGTAAAAAAATACAATATGGCGGTGAAATGTCTGAAATGACACCGTATTTAAAAATTATTTCGCTTAAAATTTAGTTTTTTATTTGCAAGTGTGATGAAAAACATTGTGTCTAACGGGGGTAAAAATATTGCAAACTCGAGTCTTTAATTCACATTGCACAATGTTGTGGGTCAAATCTTGGTAGCTAAATTTGACCCACTTCCCGATTTCCAATTGAGCTGAAAATTGCATAGGTACAATCGGGGACATTCGCAGTGAACCACCTTAAGGGTAATAACTGATTTGCAAGACCGAAGTGATCCCATAAGTGTTCCGTTTGTCAAAACAAAGTTTTGCACAGAACACTAAAAATGTAGGTGTTGGAAAAAAAACCAGCCAAGTCGGACTCGCGCACGAAGGGCTCCGTACCATTACGCATAAAACGGCAAAAAAATCACGTTTGTTGTATTGGAGCCCCACGGAGCAGTGAGAATTTTTAGGAACAAAAATAAGAAAAAATGTTTAATGGTGCATTTAAGACCTATGTTCGTGATTATTTTTTCGATCGAGCCAAAGTTGTTTCGAATCGATGAAGTTAGTATATATATGAGGAAGGCATTAAGATTGCTATTCATATTTGGCAGCCGTGTTATGATCTAAAAAAGTGGTGCGATTTTTCAAAAACTGCTGGCTGAACCTAATGCACCATGTTTTCATCTTGTTATGATACGACCTTGACGGTCGCTTACACTGATTGGTGCATGATAAATGCAATAAGAGACTTATTAGGCATCTCGCTCGCACTTATTGGTGATTGTGAGACAGTGAATAGTGTTAAGGTCGTATCATAAAAAACTCAAAACTTTAACAAAATTTTAAATAACTACCGACCGACCATGCTATTTTTGGCAACTTTGTCTCCCTTATTGTAATGGATAAAATCGAATGTAACATAGGTGGACGCCCAAAGACCGTAGCACTGTACACGCAAGGCCGGGCGATGGCGTGCGCGGAGTGCGCGCGCGCGGCGTGGGGCGGCGGTGTGCCGGCCGCGCGCCGCGTGCTCGTGCTGCGCGTCGAGTCTGTGTGGGCGCCGGCGCGCCTCGCCGTCGCAGCGCTCGCCACTGCCGGGGTTGCGCTCTCCACGGCGTTCCTAGCGTTCAATCTGCACTACAGCAAGCGGAGGTTGGCCTAAGTTTAATTATAAAGGCAAGGGCGAATTATTGCTAAATTAGCTTGATTCAATACAATTATCAGTGACGAAGATGCAGTCTAGAATTGCAAAAATCTACGCGTAAGTACTTATGAAAAATAGAAAAACAATCCTGAAACCACACCCCAAGATGTGCACTGTGCGCCATAATGGCGCGCGAAAATAATTTTGCAAATCTGAGCTGAGCATATTGTTGTAGGTACACTGAAGAAATGGTCCACAAACTACACAAATAAAGCATGCACTTTCAATTTTTCCAGATCAATAAAGCTTTCGTCGCCTCGTCTAAATAACATGACGCTAATTGGCTGCGTGTTGGTGTACACCGCGGTCGCTCTACTCGCCGTTGACAACTCTAACCTGCCGCCCTACGTGTCTTTCTCCGCCATGTGCATTGTAAGTTAACATTACTCGACATGCTCAAACCAGTCATGTCCAAATGATTGCTATGAAAAAAGAATGTATCTATTAGCGCTTGAGGCGTGTCACGTTTCACAGCACCTTTTCTACCTTGTGAGCTTCACTAGATATATCGAGCTGATTTTACTTAAAATTTTCTTCAATTTTGCTCTACTTTTTCTGTCTGTACTAGTTAATAAAGTCACACTGCAGAAAATGACTACCTACTTATATTGTTTTCAGGGTAGAGTATACATCTTATCAGCGGGTTTTTCCCTCGCTTTCGGCTCCATGTTCGCAAAAACCTACAGGGTGCACAGGATATTTGTCAGGTAAGACAGTTTTTAACCGACTTCAAGATTTCAAAAGGAGGAGGTTCTCAATTCGGTTGTTTTTTTTTAAATGTTTGTTACTCCAAAACTCCGTCATTTCTGGGCCGCTTTTGAAAATTCTTTTTTTTTATTGTAAGTATATACATACAGATTAGTCCCGTTTTTGTCAAACCGCAGTTCTGATGATGGGGTCCATGAGGAATCAAGGGAACTCCTCAAATGTTAAAGGCATACATATAGTGATATTAGTATTTTCATCAACAAATCAAACACCCGGGTATGTCCTTAAACTACGTCCAAAAGAGAGGTATGGGCACTGTGAATGACATCTTGCTTTGTGTGGTAGGGCACAGGACAGCGGATGTCACTCCAGATCTAGAGCAGAGCCCAACTAGGGAGGTAGCTTACAGAAAACCGCAGCCAAATAACACTAGACCCTACTAATAGTGTTGTGTTCCTGCCGGTGAGTAAGGTTGCCAGAGCTCGAGGGAGGGTGGGTGGGTGTTAGGGTCGGCAACGGGCATGTAACTCCTCTGGAGTTGCAGGCGTACATAGGCTACGGAGACTGCTTAACATCAGGCGGGCCGTATGCTTGTTTGCCACCGACGTAGTATAAAAAAAAAACTTACATTTAAAAAAGTGACATTTGATGAAGTGGAACTGCTGATGATGATCAGAACGGAACTCTTCAATGACGCCTAGTTCACGTTTGGCGATTTGTCCTCTTCGTTATGTTTGTTAAGCACGTTAGGTTTTCAAGAAACATTTTTGTTAAGCTCGAGTTCTGATGATGGGGTCCATGAGGAATCGAGGGAACTCCTTAAATGTGAAAGGCATATAATGTAGTGATTTTTGTATTTTTATCAACAAATTCAGCATTTCCATTTAAAAAAGTGACATTTGATGAAGTGGAACTGCTGATGATGATCAGAATGGAACTCTTTAATGACGCATAGTTTAAGTTTGGCGATTTGTACTCTTCTTTATGTTTGTTAAGCAACTTAAGTTTTCAAGACACATTTTTGTCAAGCTCGAGTTCTGATGATGGGACCCATATGTGAAAGGCATACATATAGTGATTTTTGTATTTTCATCAACAAATCCAGCATTTACATTTAAAAAAGTGACGTTTGATGAAGTGGAACTGCTGATGATGATCAGAATGGAACTCTTCAATGACGCATAGTTTACGTTTGGCGATTTGTTCTCTTCGTCTGGACATGGACCCCAACTCGGACCCGGACGCAGACCGATCTCGGCCCGGACTTGAACCCGGACCCCGACTCGGACCCGGACCCGGACCGAACTCTGACCCAAACTTGGTCCCGGACAGCCGGACACGAACCCGGACTCTGATCCGGACCAAGACCCGGACCCGGAAATGCTACTAGAAAAGTGGGTTAGGTGGGTGCATGGGTTTTAACTGCGATTCTCACAGAACAGAACTGCTATCAGAAAAGTAGGTTAGGTTAGAACTGTGACCCTTACAGAAACGAAATGCTATCAGAAAAGTGGGTTAGGTTAGGTTAGAACTGCGAGACCCTGGGAGACAATAAAAGCGGCACTCAAATATCACAACGTGCCCTATTATCTGCAAAAAACAGTGGCGGATTACTTTGCCGGGTGCGTTGTGGTATTCCCAACTAAGGATGGCTGGGGGAGGCGGGAGATGGCGTGCGGTGTTCCACAGGGCTCGGTGCTGGGCCCGCTCCTGTGGAACATCGGTTACGACTGGGTCCTACGCGGGACCACTCTACGGGGGGTCAGCATTACCTGCTACGCTGATGACACCCTCGTCTCGGCCTGCGGCAGGACCTACAGGGAGGCCGCCTATATAGCCACAGCAGGGGTTGCACACGTGGTGCACAGGATTCGGGCGCTAGGTCTGGAGGTCGCACTGCACAAATCCGAGGTTCTGGTCTTCCACGGGCCTCGGAACAAACCACCGGTGGGAGCCCAAATTACCGTGGGAGGAATTTCCATCGCCGTCGGATCGACGATGAAGTACCTAGGACTCGTTCTCGACAGTAGATGGAAGTTCGAGGAACATTTCAAGCGTTTGGCTCCGAAATTGCTTTCTGCAGCCGGAGCGCTTGGGCGGATCCTCCCAAATCTGGGCGGACCAGGAGGAGCCTCCAGGCGGCTCTATATGAGCGTGGTGTGCTCAATGGCGCTTTACGGGGCACCAATATGGGCGGGCACCCTGGGAACTCGAAGTGCGTCCCTATTGCGTCGGCCGCAGCGGGCCATAGCTCTCAGGGTGGCCAGAGCGTATCGCGATAACTCGCACGCAGCAGCCGGCCTGCTAGCCGGAAGCCCGCCTCTTCCGAACTGAACCTTGAAGCCAAGGTTCAGTCCGCGGTCTATTGGCGGGTGCTGGCAGCAAGGAGGGAGGAAAACTGGCCCGCCCCTCAAGAAGTTCGCAAGTGGCGGGAAGAAGCACGAGAAGTGCTATATGAAAAATGGTCGGAGCGTCTGGAGATCCCGGGAGCTAGCCGGGACCTGGTGGCCGCTGTTCGACCCGTTCTGAAAGAATGGGTCGAACGCAAGCACGGTGCACCCTCCTTCCACCTCACACAGCTCCTAAAGGGGCACGGCTGCTTCGGCTGGTACCTGTGTGAGAGGGTGGGAAGAGAGCCGACGACAGCGTGCCACCACTGTGATGGAGGAGCCGTGGACACGGCTCAGCACACGCGCGAGGTATGCCCTGCATGGGCAGAGCCTCGCGCTGCGCTGTGCGCGGCTGTGGGAGGAGACCTCTCACTGCCGGCGCTAATACGCCGCATGATCAGCAGTGAGGAGGCATGGGCGGCAGTGGCTTCCTTTAGCGTCACTGTTCTAACGCAAAAGGAAGCGGCAGAGCGATCGCGCGAGGACGACGCGAACTCGCTCCCTCAGCGCCGAAGGAGACCAGGTAGGCGGCGAAGAGCCTTCGCATCAAGGATAATGCCGCCTTAACGGGACCCAGCGGGTGATGGGTCGGGAGTTCCATCACCCGCATGAACAGGTTCGAGCTGGAAGGCCCTCGAGTGTTCCGAGGAGCCTTCAACGAAGTAAGCTGCTAGAGCGGCCGCAAAGAATGGGTTCGCAAGAGCAACGCCGACGGGGTATCGGAGGTCTACAACCGAGTTCCCGAAACCTCGTCTACAAAGCGCGCGGCGGAACACCCCAGGGGGTTTAGTCCGTGGGAGTCGGACATACCCACTAGGCTTCTCCCGGGCCAGTGGGATCCATAAAGGATTCCCCCTGGGTCATCAAAAAAAAAAAAAAAGGTTAGAACTGCGACGTAACGTAACGTGCGACGTAACGTAAACGTTATCATCATCACCATCATCATGTCAGCCGATAGACGTCCACTGCTGGACATAGGCCTCCCCCAAGGCTCGCCACTCCAACCGATCCTGTGCCGCTCGCAACCACCGAATTCCCGCGACCTTCACCAGGTTGTCGCTCCATCCCACAGAAACGTAATGCTACTAGAAAAGTGGGTGGTTTTACCTCCTTTTCTACATAATTAGGCAAAAGATGCTGTCTTTTTCATTTCATTGTCTGGAATCTAATAGTGCACCATCAACAATAAGTAAACTTTCAGCGGCATCTCCGATTGAAGTCGGTTTTTTTTTCTTAAAAATTATTTCCTAAGATGTTTCAGTTGCGTATATACATTGTCTCATCATGGCTAAACCGCTTGTAAAAAAAAGCACTTAGACATTTTATTGTAACATTGTAGCAACCGAAGCGGCGTGTGCAAGACGAAGCTCCTGCAAGACACTCCACTGATCTCGCTGGTGTGTGCTCTACTGCTGCTGGACGGCCTGCTGGTTACATTGTGGGCCGCGCTGGACCCCATGCAGCGCCAGCTCAAGAACCTCACGCAGGAGATCAGCGCCGACGACCGCAGCGTCGTCTACCAGCCACAGGTAATTCCCCGATAAACTCAAGACCACACACATGATCAGCTCGAATTACTTTACGAAGAATCTGAGTAGACACTTCCATAGTCTGTTAATCAACAAGAATATTTTCATTTTTATAATAATAATTATGTTAGCCAACAATAACCATACAAGATTGTATGATTATTGACATTAAATTATAAACTTGTTTTTAAATTTCAGATAGAAGTGTGCAAATCTCAAAACACGGCTGGCTGGTTATGCGCGCTTTACGCATATAAAGGACTCCTACTATTAGTGGGCGTATACATGGCCTGGGAAACTAGAAACGTTAAAATATCAGCCCTTAACGACTCCAAGTACATCGGCATCAGCGTCTACTCCGTTGTCATCACCAGTACGAGTGTAGTCGTCATTGGAACGATCATTTCTGAGAGAGCTACGTTAGCCTTTATAACGATTACAAGCCTCATTCTTATAACAACGACGTCAACTTTGTGTCTGCTGTTCTTGCCGAAGATTGTAGCAATAAGGAGTAGTAAAAGTAAGTTGCTTTTGCTATAGGCAGGTCGCGAACTAGCCCCGTTTTATGAAATGACCAAATCTGCGAATCCTGAACCTGATAAAGAGCCATCAAATAAATTAATTTATAAAAGAAGTACCTAATAGAACCTATCATACTCGTATTAATGTCACACCGTAATGAAACACCGTAATGCCAACATCTTCCCACGTTTCCAGCTGAAGACGACCCCGTAATTGAGAGCTTGGGGCTAAGGTTGGAGTGTAAGACGCGGCGCTTTGTCACCGACGAAACGCAAGAGCTGCACTTTCGTATTGAGATTCAGAACAAGGTACGGTATTCGCCACGTTTTAGCTACAATATGGAACATGAATCTAACCTGTAACTTAACAAAAACTAAAACATTACGTACTTTTCCACTGAAATTCAGAAAAACAGTAGCTTAGAGAAACTGGTTATTTTTAGAAAACGAGGGGTGAATATAGTAGATAAGTATGTGCTGTATCAGACAGTAGTAAATAATAGTGTTAACATAAATACAGGGCACATACAATTGGATCTGCCTATGATAGCGATTAGGCATGTCCAACTTTACGTTTCAAAGTTATGGATATTAGTTTTCACACGCTCATAGCTAAAGTAGTATATGCACGTCGTCAATCTTATATATTTACTGTAGCCTTTTGGTTCTATGATTACGGTGTGAAGCGCCCTTTAATAATAGAACAATTAATTGCGTTTAAGGTGTACAAGCGCGAAGTGGCCGCGCTGGACAAAGAGATTGGTCGCCTGGAACGGCTACTAGCAGAGCCAATTGAATCCGCCACCAGCTCCAACGCTTCCATTGCACTTCACAAACGGGTAAGTATATTACAGAAACATGGCATGCAAGCCATTATACTATTTTTGCAATTGCATTAGGTACCCGCTGCCCCTACGCAGAGGATGATTCTACCTACATTGTTTCAGACCGAATTAAACACCGTAGAAGAAGAAGACCGTTGTCGTTCAGATCCAGGAAAGAGGACACCGAGCATCACTGGCGGCTTGCCCATGCTATTACTGTCTGTGTTACCGCCAGTCATCCCTCGCGCCAGCTGGCCCTCCGCCGAGCACTGCCGGGGAAGAAACTCCGTCAGCTTCAGCTCACAACCTAAACTAAATTATCGCAAATCTCAACCAGCAATAGACCTATACAGCCTTTGCTTAAACAAACGAGAAGAACATCACGGTTTTCTCAGCAGAATAAGAAGCTTTTTCGGAGGCAGCAGTAGACCGACCAGCAGAAAAGCCTCAACCATGTCTATCGCCGACCCTACGGGACAGAGCATTGCCGCTGCTCTAAAGATGCATGTAGGCATGATCGCTGGATTAGTTCCAGGAAACAGAAAACATTCAATGGTCTTATCCTGCAACACTTTAAATGTACCTTCCTACCCTGAGTTAAAACTAAGACGGGAATCTTATGCCAAAAGTGGTCCAATTATTCGTATAACAGACGATGAGCCTTCCTGCTCCAAGTATGAACGACCTCCTCAGAAATACATTGCAGAACCAGAGACGAAAGTTAATTTTGTATTACCAACTATCCACAAAAGTCCAATGTCTCACGAGAACTCTTGTGAAAAAATAAAAGGGTCACCAAGATTTCCACATAGAATCTCACCTGCTGCGTCTAGTTTAACTACTTTGAGCGGGAGGAAAACCAGCGCTGATAGCGTCTTTAGCATAACAGGAAGGACCTTTGACGAGCAAAGACGGTATAGCCATCAGAATGTGACCAACCAGGAGCCTAAAGGCAAAGCCGTGCTAGAGAGCAGGTGGAAGTCAACGGAGGACGCAAGACCGGGTCCCTCGTCAAGGGATTAGATGTAAATTGTGCCAAAATTGTGCCAATTAAACATTATGTTTTTTCTACTTATAGCAGGAATGGTATGTAAAATTAATAATATTTAAATATTTTTCAGTGGCAATGTTAAAAGACACTGCAGTGAAAATATTCTTGTCGTGGAAGTTTTAAAACATAAGTATTTTTGACCTGCTCAAAACATCATTTCATTTTCATTAAATATTGCATAATATAGGGTGCATTGGGGTAATTACGATAGAAATTTTGACGAGTTGAGTTAACAACAGCATTTCAGTAAAAAAATATTTTTTTTTAAATTGTACTGCCTATATTTTCGTATCTCTTGAACATTGATGAATCAGACTTATGATTTGTGGACATTACATACAAAAATACACTGTTGTTTCTTTTTTATGCATATTTATTTTCATGTCTCACTTTTTTGGACATTTGGGGGAAATACGAAATATGCCCGGGTAATTCCGAAATAGTTGAAAAGTAGATCTTACTACTCATAGACTGATGGTTTATATTTATTTTTCATTTGTAATTGCCCCTTACTTATAATATTGTAAACTTTGTTAATAGTTTCGCTTTTACGGTCATTTCGGATTGGTTACTTCGGATTTATCCCTGTAAATTGCCAAACAATTCTTTTGATAGAATATTGCAAGAAAATATGAACCTCACATATTTAAATCAACATTAAGAAAACTAAAATACTTGTAGCTTCAAAACATACCTCCAATAACCTGCAAAGACAAAAACCAATCAACTTAAATAATAGTCCAATAGAACAGGTAAAATCGTTTAAATATTAAGGCAGCATAATTACTAGTGATTCCAGATGTACACAAGATATTACTACTAGAATAGCGATGGCTAAAAAAGCTTTTAACACAAAGAAGTGCCTATTGAAAGCCCGGATATCAGACAATATACGCAAAAGGCTTATAAAAGTGTACATCTGGAGTATTGCACTGTACGGAAGCGAAACGTGGACAATGAGGCAACGTGATAGGAAGAGGCTGGAGGCTTTTCAGATGTGGTGCTGGCGTCGAATGGCAAAGATCAGTTGGACTGAAAAAAAAATTCCAATGCACCCTACTAATGATTTAAATGTATTATATAATTGTGGATATAATTGACAAAGGAATATTAACACCAAATAGTAGATTAGAATTGTGTTTTAAGTAGTTAGTTTGCGTTCCTGTAGGTATTATAGGCCTATATATCAGTATTTTATTAGACTAGATTGGCCTTATTTTTTTATATTCCGTGTAGGAATCAGGAATTGCAGAATACGTACAAAACGTATACGTATACGTATCGATAGATAATTATTTAATGCTGACATTAAATGGCTAGTTTTATATACAATAATATTTAACGTAGACTTTAATATCTAATGATTCTCTTAGATATTAATAATATCTTCCATGGGAAAAACCCCATACATTCACACAGTCTATCTAGTTTTACTTAATATAGTATGAATTATCTCAGATGATTTGTTCGGGCTCGGGCCCTAATCTGTTAAACCTGGCCCTTGTTTCTTTTAAGAGCGGTCTTCAGCACGTGCCAAAGCAACCGTGTCATTAAATAAGCAACTATCGTGGCATTAAGGTTCAATTTTATGTGACAGCTCAGAGAACAATCAGAATGGTATTTTCTTTGGAGATAACAAAACGTGTTATATCCGAATGGGCTGTTTCATGAATTTGAACCATATAAATAGAATGGTGAATTTGCTTTTTAAACGGGCTTATTCCCGTTACTTATGTCGGGGCTATTAGCAGTGAGCATTGTAACCACTGCATAAAGGAAACAATACCTTTTGTTTAACAGATTAGGGCCCGAGCCCGAAAAAATCATCTGAGATAATTCATGCTATCTATAGTAATATGTATTGTGGCAATCTGTGTTACTAATATAATGAACTTAGAATTTTATTACTACCTACTGTAAAAATGATTTTGTAATTGATGTAAGTAGAATATTGATTAGTTAAGTCAAAATATTTTGTAATTTACTTATTTAAAAATGAAATGATAAGCAATATAATAGTAATGTAAGAAACCTTAGGGGTGAGAACATATCATAAAGCACAGCATACCTCCATAAGTATCTGTAAATCAGTAGGGAACAACGGGCTACAGTGGATTACCTTTTTTATTGTAAGAGATGTTTGAATTGTATCATTTTCTTATATAAGCCAAGAAAATGTCTAACACATAATCTCATGATTCATGAACAAGAGTAATAAAAGTGGAGCAAAATCCACTGTAACTGATGTGTGGGTAACAAGTTGATATTATACCCGTACTATTAAACGAATGAGAGAGAACATCTGCATTTATTGGGGCGTTAACCTGTTAAGTTTATGATATATATATATATATATATGGAAAACTTTGAACTGATGTATTCTATCATGATTTTTTTTATCTTATTTTTACATAAGTACTTACAGGGTACATTTTGAATGACAGGCATTCATTGACTTATGTCTGAAATAAATGTTTTTGTTTTCTTTTTTTTTTACTTCCCTCTTCGCATTCAGACTTACATAGGTACATTAGTGTTTTGCTTCCACTTTGAAGACTGTTTTACTTAAGCTTTTTTATTTGTTTAATAGCAGCGTTTTACCTGAAATAAAACGCATATTAAAATACTTACCTCACTGGAAGCTTTATAATTGAGAGAGCATATCTGTTTCCGTCGAATTATCACCAGTCTAGTGCTTTATTTGACTCTTGTTTCCGGCAACAGTGGCGACACCTGGCGGACCGCGCCATTTTTACACCAGGTAAAAGATGTCAGGTGAACTGTTTGTCATTGGCTCAATTTCACCAGGCAGAAATTAAATGAAAGCTTCCAGTGAGGTAAGTATTTTAATATGCGTTTTATTTCAGGTAAAACGCTGCTATTAAATTACTTGACCGTCACTGGAAGCTTTATAATTGAGACCTGTTTGTTATCGCCTGGTGTCGCCCCTTATTAGATTAATTCTAATGTATTATAGCGCCAATGTGATTGATTAGTATCTGAATTTATGATGACTGAAATATATGATACTGAAATATCGATTTCAATTATTTTATTCTTTGAACAGATAATTTTACACTTAGTAGTCCAAATGTAATGATTTATAGTTATTTCTTATTATAATTTATTTATGTACTTATTTTAATTGTACAATCTTGCCTGAACGATCAGGTACAATGATTGCAACCAGGCACAGTGCCTAAGAAATCAAATTTACTTTACTATTACTATATTATATAAATCAATGATCGTAATACCTATACAGGATTAAACAATTGTGTGACATTTTTAGAAGAATTACTTGTTCTTGCTACCTGTCTCCTGTAAAATCGCTGGAAATGTGTTAGCTGATTGCCAGTTTCCACGAGCCATAACGTCATCAAGGGAATGATTTTCCCACCAACTTTTTGAAGCTGCAGCTGATCTAATACTACCTTGGGCAGCTGCTATGTTCGCTTCTTTAAACAAAGTTTTTATCTAATTAGCAATGATGGTCCGTGAGGCTGGCTGCGGCCGATTCTTGACACTTGTCGTGAACAAATTAAATGATTTATTTAGCAGCATTACGTCTGTCATTTACAAGTGATATGGTTCTTTCTATCCAAAAAAGGGAGATTTAGCATACTATTACTCGTATTTGCTAATAGTTTCTAACCTGACTGCCTGTAATTACTAGAGTCTATTTTTGAGCCAAACTGTGGCCAAAAAAGGATACATTTATCTGATCGTATACAGTTGTCATGGTCAATTGTAAGCAAGGTTAAATTATGTATGCGCCTACCAGAGCAAAGAAGTAGTAAAGTGGCAGTATGACGCATTATTTTTAGTCGTTTTAGGACACGTTAAGGAAATCGACTTAAGAATATGTTTTATCAGAACATGTGAACTCAAACAACTTGATGTTTCAGTGTTACACAATGTAGAAACGACTGACTTGTGTAAAAGTATGGTATTATACTGATAATTTATTTATTTGATGTAAATCCGATAAAAATTGTGCTAGTTTATATATATATATTTGTACATGCCAAAGAAATCCAACGTTGCTCAAGCTTTTTTGTAAGTTTTTTTAAGCATTGATAATTGATCTGAGCTCCATCACTAGCGCCTCAGAGTATATTTATACAGAGTATACTTCCAAACCTCGAGAATCATTTCCTCGACTTAAGGAGGTGGTAACCCTGTCGACGTGTCGATGAAATTGAGATTCTTCCGCAGGTGTCTCAGAGTAAGCGGCCTTGCTAGCGCTCGGGCTTTGAGATCTGCCCACCAGAACATTTTTTCCCTAGCAAGGCATCATTACCAGCAATATCCCGGTCAATTGGTTCAAGTGAGCGAGGACTATGGGCATCAGAAAAGGTGGTGGGAATACCCACGCGAGTGGATAGTTCCACGGAATACTGAATGCGTGGTACATCGCTTGAGGGTCTTTCAGGTCTCGGGATACATAATATTGTGTACCATGTGGGCTGTTGCCGAGGCGAATAGATCCACCACCGGTATTTCCCACTTCGCAAAAACTGTATCCACGCAAGCCGGTAGTAAGTGCCATTCCGGTGGTAGGTGACGACGCGATAATTGATCGGCTTGAAAATTGTACTTCCCCGGTAGATAATATATTTTAAAGTGTATTTGATTTTGATCTAGAAGATCTAAAGTCCGATGGGTTATGTTTACCAGGGCTAATGATTTCGATCCCCCTTCTTTCATTAGACGGGTTACGGCCGTCCTGTTGTCGCATTGTATAGGCATCAAACTGTGATGCAACAGGTGAGCGTAACCTTGAAGAACATGAAGGATCGCTAACATTTCTTTCTGATTGCAATGAAGGTTCCGAAGCTCCCGAAAGAGCTAGGTCGTTCAACTGCGACCCGGACATCGGTTTTAGAAAATTGGTGGGGAGGGTGATGTAGAGTTATTGACGCCTGGCAACTTTATACCCACCAATTTAATCGCTCGACACACTTTGCGGTATTAGGAACGATGTGTTCGATGGGTCTGGCAGGGTGAAATTTACTTACCATCGAGACTTATGAGGGTTCGAATAAAGATTTTGACATGATCTAGTAGTATGGCATTTTGATGGGCAATCAGAAAATCGTCTAGGTAAACTACAATTCTGACATTTCATTGTTGCCGCAAGGTCTGAGCTACCCAATTTGTCAGTATTGACAACGTTTTTGTCAAATTTGTCAGTATAGAAAATACACTTGGCGTACGTGCGTGAAACGTGAGACTTGTACGTGAAAGTATATTATGATTATTATGGCATATACCTGCACACCCCGTCATTTGGTTGAGGAAGTCGGGTATCCGATGCATGTTTATGTGGTGAAACGGTTCGACCAGTATATAAACCGTTTAGCGCTTTCAAGTTGAAAATTGGTCGAGCTGATCCGTCCGATTTTGGCACAAGGAAAAGAGGAGAAATGAAGCTTGGTGACGGTTAGTGCTACACTTAGAATGCCTTGAGCCTTCATTTTGGGCACGGAGCATCATTGACGTCATTAACTATATCTTGACGATCGGTCTGCAGTGGGTAGTGACCCTGTCTATGAAGCCGATGGTCCCGGGTTCGAATACCGGCAAGGGTATTTATTTGTATGATGAACACAGATATTTGTTCCTGAGAATCCTGAATCATGGGTGTTTTCTATGTATATAAGTATGTATATTTTTATATATGTATATATATCGTCGCCTAGTACTTATAGTACAAACTTTGCTTTGTTTGGTGCTAGGTCAATCTGTGTAAGATTGTCCCCAAATATTTATTTATTTATATATCTCACCACTAACCTCTGACAGGATTGACTCGTTATCAGGGAAAGCAATTTTTGAGGCAACGTTTGTTTCTAAAACAATTATTATCTTGGCAAAGAGAGTTGACATTGCCAGCTGCAATATGCTTGCGAAGCTCACCCATTTACTGATCACTATCCATTTCTTAAAATAGCAATGCAAATAAATAAATATTAATTCTAGTGCACAATTGAAGAAATTTTCTTTTGACACAGGAGTGTGATGAAAGGGGCCTGATTTTAAATTGGCATACACCAGAAGTGGTTTTGCAAAGAATGGTATGCGATACCCTCGTATTAACTTTAATGCAATAGCAAATGAGACAATGGGAGCACCAGAAATACTGGTGCTCCCATTTTCTTCCACTGTATGAGGAAGTGCGCTACCGGCCTACTTGAAACGGTTCCGAGTCATGGTTTCTGCCGTTTCTGGTTGCCTTTGTAACCTCTACTGGAATTTCCTCATCCTCTAGTACTTACCTCCACGACCGGGCCGCGAGCCTCGATTTTGAAACTACGCTCTTCCACTTGTGTGGTAAGCAAGGTGGTTTTTTGAAGGTTGACCCAAGGGTAATTTGGTTGTTGACAATTTTGGCAATGACATACACCCCGCGAGGGTGCGTCGGTACAGGTTTGCATATGCGTATTTTGCGAGGAAAAGTACCCTGAGCTCGCATTGCACTGAATTCCACGCGATGGAATTGTAGGTTTTTGTATGCCTTGCCCCCGCGAGGGGCGGCTGTTAGGCTGATTTGCCTTGGTAATATCTACCCGCGAGGGTGCGTCGGTACAGGTTTGCATATGCGTATTTTGCGAGAAAAAGTACCCTAAGCTCGCATTGCACTGAATTCCACGCGATGGAATTGTAGGTTTTTGTATGCCTTGCCCCCGCGAGGGGCGGCTGTTAGGCTGATTTGCCTTGGTAATATCATTATGTTTAAGAGGCCAAACATGTTTCAAACTCCTCCTGCCTTTTCAAGAGGTGATGTAAAAGAATCAGCATCAAAAATGTTAGTTGTGGAAGGGGGGATTTTGTTTACTAATGCCTTGACAAGTGGCTCTTTAATTTGGCTTGTAATGGCCTCTCTGCGTATTTCAATAGCTTCGGCGCGGTAACCACAAACTAATTGCAGAAGATCAGAGGAAATCTTTTGTAAATCGAGCTCATCAACTAGTATTTATTCATAAGAAAAATTTCATACTTTTAGCCCACGATAAAAGACTACGAAATCTATCTTGAATCGCCTGTTTGTTTCCAGGTCTATGAAACCTGGAGTATGATTGTAAAATTTTTGTATATCAGAGTATCTACCCTCAGACCATGCTGCGCTTCCCAAGCGTTGAACGTCAAGAAGCATTTTTAGATAAAATACTGGTCTTAGGGACCGAAGGTTCCTTTATCTTATCTTATCTTATAGTTTCGGGGGCCCTTTCGGATACACTTCGACCCATAGGGATCTTTTGTGCAGTTACCCCCTAGAAAAGATCCGTCCGCTACTCAAGAGCCTTCCCCACCATCTCCATATGCCGGATGATGGACCTTATGGGTAGCTTTTTGAATTCCTTTGGTACCAGGTAGCCTGTTCCAAAGTCCTTCATTCTTTGTCTGGCGAGGGCGTGACATTCACACATAAGGTGTTCTATTGTCTCTTCCTCTTCGCCACACATACGACAATCGGTGTTGTCAGCGTGCCCCATCTTGGCCAGGATTCCCTTGACCCCGTAATGGCCAGTAAACACCCCCGTTATTATTTGGAGTTGCCGTTTGCTAAGTTTCCAAAGCTTTTTGCTCCAACCAGAGTCTACCCCTTGTATAAAGAGCTTTGAGTGCTTTAGACCCGTCACACTGTCCCATTCTTCCTGGTGTTTGGTCTTAGTAAGGTCTTTGATAGCCGTTGTGATGGTTCCCTGTGAGAGCCCCACGAATGGTTCCGGACCTATAAGGTTGTTTGCAGATCCGGCTCTGGCAAGTTCATCTGCATTTTCATTGCCCATGAATCCCTCGTGCCCTGGGATCCACACCAGTTGCACTTTGTTTTGCCTTCCAAGCTTGTTCAGAGCTTGGATGCCATTGTATACCAGTCTAGAGTCCACTCTAGGCGCCTTAAGCGCTTTGAGTGCAGCTTGGCTGTCGCTGAGAATATAGATATTCTTCCCTTGGGTTTGCCTAACTATATTCTCATGTGCACAGGCAATTATAGCGTATGTCTCGGCTTGGAAGACAGTGGCGTAATTGCCCATGCTTATGCTACTACTAAAGTCATTTGCATAAATGCCTGCCCCAGTACCAGAATCTGTCTTGGACCCGTCTGTGTACCATATGATGTCATTTTCATCAGACATTGGTGCTTCAAGACCTTCGGTCCATTCAGCCCTTGTTGGAACTTTAACATTAAAATTCTTACGGAACACAAACTTGGGTTGCATCTTATCGCAGCCCATATTCGTAATCCTTTTCATGAAATTGTGACATTCCATGTTTGTGTGTTTAGTCTTTGGCTTGTTATCGCTCCAGAGGCCTGTCAAAGCCAGCCTGTGTAACGATTTCCGCGCCTCAGATTGTATCACTAGGTGCAGCGGCGGGAGGTCTAGTAGTACCTCCATCGCCGCTGTTGGCGTCGTTCTAAACGCGCCAGTAATAGCCATGCACGCCGTTCTTTGTATTTTCGTAAGGGCATCCCTGCATGTGCTCTTTAGTGTCCTTGGCCACCATGCCATCCAGGCTTACCATTATGGTATAGATCCATCTCAGTACCTTTGGGTTTAAACCCCACGTTTTGCCATATGCCGTTCTACACATTCCAAACACCCTCAGTGCCTTGGTTATGGTAGTTTCGACATGCTTTTTCCAGTTCAGTTCTTTATCTAGTGTTAAACCTAGATATTTCACTTCATCGGACATTTCCAGAACCCTTCCATAAAGCTTCAGCTGTTTCATGCCGTTAAGGGTCTTTTTCCTGGTAAACGGTACTACTACTGTTTTGCCAGGATTGATGGAGAGCTGATGATGGTTGTACCACCTCTCCACTTGCTTCAGTGCTGTATTCATGATTTCCGATACCGTTCCCGGGAATTTCCCGTTTACAAGAATCACTAAATCATCTGCATACCCTACCGTGTATATTGGGCCTTTGTTTAGTTCTTCCAGCAGTGAGTTCACTACCAGGCTCCAGAGAGTCGGTGAAAGAACCCCCCCCCTGTGGGCAACCCTTCGTGGCCGTGGCTAATATTTCATCTCCCATGAGGGTGGACTTTATTAGTCGGCTATTTAGCATAGTACCAATCCATCTACAGATTGTCGGTTCTATGCCATGTTTAGATGCTGCAGTGCTGATTGCCTGATACGTGGTGCGGTCAAATGCCCCCTCCACGTCTAGAAAAGTGGCTAGGCATAGTTCCTTGTTCTCTATCGCCTGCTCTGCTTTGGTTGTCACCAGGTGCAGTGCCGTTTCAGTCGATTTACCCGGCTGGTACGCACATTGCAATTGGTGCAGTGGATGTCTCTTAAGAGGACCATCCCTTATATGTCTGTCTACCAGTTTCTCCAATGTTTTGAGGAAAAATGATGACAGACTTATCGGCCTGTACGATTTGGCTTCTGTGTAATCTGCTTTGCCTGGTTTAGGCAGGTATGTTACTTTTACCATCCTCCACACACGTGGCACGTGTCCGAAAGCTATGCACGCTCTGTACAGTCTACCTAAGTGTGGTATTAGTACATTGGCGCCCTCTTGTAGTAGTATGGGGTAGATTCCATCTGGCCCCGGGGCTTTGTATGGCTGAAATGTTGATAGTGCCCATTGTATCTTATCGTGATCTACTACCTTTTTAGACGTGTCCCAGTTGTACCTGGTAGTGCTAGTGGGTTGTTCCACCACACTAGTTACTATATCGTCCGTTACGCTCTGGTGTATTATCGAGCCTGGGAAGTGTGTGTTACACATGACTTTTAGGGTTTCTAACCCCGTTTCAGTCATTCCTCCATCACTTCTTCTAACTGAAGTGAGCGGAACTGACTTCGTTGTGGCTAGCGCTTTTGTAAGTCTCATGCCTTCCGGTATGGACCTGATTTGATCGCAATGGTTCATCCATGCCTTCCTTTTTGCTTTCCTCACCGCTTTGCTGTATTCAGTGAGTTTCTGCGCATAATGCTGAAAGTCCTTAGTCCTTTTAGCATCGTTGAAGACAGCCCTGGTTTCCTTCCGGAGTTTTGCGATCTCCGGGTTCCACCAGGGCACCTTCTTCGCCAGGATTTTCTTTTCCGGGCAGTTGTTTGCCCAGGCTGTATAAACAGCTTGTACCATTCGGTCTGATTCAAGTTCTAATTGAATTTTAGTCTTATACCTAAAGCATATGTATCTATGGTCCGATAAAGAAATCTCCCCAGAGACATGCCATGAGCTAATCTTACTACTCGCGTTTTTGGACGCTAGCGTTATATCAATAACCTCACCCCGCCTAGCATTGACGAATGTCGGTTCATTGCCTTTGTTTAATAATTGTAAGGAAGAGCTTACCAGAAAATCCAGTACCTTCTCCCCTCTTCTGTTGACATCCGAGCTTCCCCAGATGACGTGGTGTGCGTTCGCGTCGCAGCCGATGATCAGGTCGGTGTTCGCCTGGCTGCAGTAGACAGCAAGATCCCGCAGTTGCCCAGTGATTGGATCTGCTGCCTCGTAGGGAAGGTAGGCTGATGAGAAGATTAGAGCCTTACCCCCCCCCCCTTGTTTTGGATCTTGACCGTAGTCAGATCCCTGGAACAGAAAGCATGTAGAAGCATAGCGTCAATGCCATTTTTAACATAAATACATGTCCTCATATTACTTTCAGGACAAACATACAACATTGTCCCGCCAGTACCGTTTAAGCCTCTTATCTCGCCTTTGTAAATATATGGTTCTTGAATAAGAGCAATATCGAACTTGTCGCTTTTTAGCTGCCTAGCCAGAAGGGCAGTGGCTGCTTTATTGTGCTGAAGATTTATCTGTACGCACCTTATACCCTCCATTGCGGCTTTTTAATGTTTGGTGGTGCTGAGATCAGCAGCCACTTCTTGGACCGTGTCGTCCCCGTCGTTGTAAGACATGGGTGATATGTTGCCGTCCAGGTAGAGTTCCGAAAAACCGCTCAGGTACTCTGACCCCGCCACCGAGTTCGGTGACGATGCCCGAGCCATGAACGGTTCAGCGTAGTCCCCCCCGGGCTGCACCACATCCCCCGTCTCCTCCGACCGGTCCCCAGCCACCTCCACAGGTGCGTCGCCAGTTGGTGGCGCCTCCCGTTCCGGGGCCTCCCCTGTCACCGTAGCAACCGTAGCCTCCTCGGGTACTACCCCACAGGCCCCGATCTCAGCCCCCTCAGGCCCCTGCTCCCTCCCTTCTTCCAGGAGCTTGAAGTGGCTGGTGTCGAGCCCAGAGTGCAGAACATAGTCGGCCTCCTTGATGACGGCGGCCGACACCCGGTCCATCAGGACGATTCGCCTGGTGCTCGGCCCCGACCCCACGGTGTCGACTATCTTCCACTCGCTTGTGTGCAGCCTCGGGTTCCTCCTCTGCAGCACTCTGAGGGCTCTCGTGATGTCCTGACTGCCATCAACCACCGTTTTCCAGGCCATCTTGACCGGTTTCGGCAGGTCTCTGGCACTCATGACCTTTAGGCGCAGCCCGGCAATCTCACCACCTCCGATTACCGTGCTGAGCCATTCCACGGTCTCCCTCCCCTTGCAGGTTACGCTGAGCGCGCCCCCCACAAGGTTGCCGAGTGTGATGTCGGGCATAGGTTCGGCGGCCTCATCAAGGAATAGGAGCAGAGCTCCTACGATCGCCGGCATGTGCTCCTGCATCACCTTCTCAGCTGGAAAGGCCACTGGGACGATGGCCATCTTCTCGCTCGCCACGACTTCCGCAAACGATCCTCCCACCTTCGTTCTTTTGGGGTCGCTAGCGAGCAGAGACGAGTCGCCACTGGCCCCCAGGTTCCTTTAATTTCGTTTCAATATCAAGGTGAACGGCAAATTTAAATTTGCGTCTTGACTCTCAGCGTTCGTCAAAAATGCAAGCGATTGTATAATTTCTCACAAAAAGTATAATCGGATAGAAAGATCTAAAAATAAAACACCATAGTAAACCGGTTAATTATTTGGCACAATAATTTAAAATGTAGGTCCGAACAGAAAAACTGTTAAAAATATATGACCACATAATCATTTTACTAATATTAGAAATCAAGGTACTTACGTGACGTGATCACTTTTTATACTTAAATTCACTTTAATTAATGTAACGTATTGATTTAAAGAATCACACGTAACAATTTCATTTAATTTTTTTAAATTTAAATTGTAATGGCCGCAGGGTCAGTGAGCCTGACTCGCTGCGGACTTGTTGCTTCGACGGGAAACTGAATGCCAATGACAAACAGTTCACCGGACATCTTTTACCTGGTGTAAAAAATGGCGCGGTCCGCCAGG